>NW_026737120.1:0-49780 GCF_949786415.1 Peromyscus eremicus | reverse complement strand
CTATAGGGCCAGAACAGTGAGCTTGCTCAGAACAAAAGAACTGTGCTTCCTACACATGGGCCATATCTAGTTAAACTCTGCTTAGGAAACTGACAAGAACAGTAGCTCCTCTTCAGTCCAATACACTGTACTTGCTGGGAACAGACGCGAGTGCTATTTGCACTGTGGATGGCAATGGGAGCACAATAGTGACTTTCCTTACCAGAAAACAATTCTTGTTTGTAGGACCAGAAACTGCATGTGATTCAACTCCATTTAGGACTAGGAAACAAACACTAGCTTTCCTTACAAGAAACACACTCTGCTTTTGAGAAAAGAGCACTCTTCTACTCTACTGTGTTTCCTATGGGGTCCGAACAATGAGATTGCTTAGAACAAAAGAACTGTGCTTGCTACACACATGGGCCATATCTAGTTAACCTCTGCTTAGGAAACTGAAAAGAACAGTAGATCCTATTCAGTCCAATACACTGTACTTGCTGGGAACGGACATGAGTGCTATTTGCACTGTGTATGGCAATGGGAGCACAATAGTGACTCTTCTTACCAGAAAACAACTCTTGCTCATAGGACAAAAAACTGCATGTGACTCAACTCCATTTAGAACTGGGAAACAAACTCTAGCTCGCCTTACAAGAAACACACTCTGCTTTTGAGCAAAGAGCACTCTTCTACTCTACTAGTTTCCCATAGGGTAAGAACGGTGAGCTTGCTCAGAACAAAGAACTGTGCTTCCTACACACACGGACCATATCTAGTTCAACTCTGCTTAGGAAACTGAGAAGAACAGTAGCTCCTCTTCAGTCCAATACACTGTACTTGCTTTGAACAGACGCGAGTGCTATTTGCACTGTGTATGGCAATGGGAGCGCAATAGTGACTTTCCTTACCAGAAAACAACTCTTGCTCGTAGGACCAGAAAGTGCATGAGACTCAACTCCATTTAGGACTGGGAAACAAATGCTAGCTCGCCTTACATCAAACACACTCTGCTTTTGAGAAAAGAGCACACTTCTACTCTACTGTGTTTCCCATAGGGCCAGAACGGTGAGCTTGCTCAGAACAAAAGAACTGTGCTTCCTACACACACGGGCCATATCTAGTTCAACTCTGCTTAGGAAACTGACAAGAACAGTAGCTCCTCTTCAGTCCGATACACTGTACTTGCTGGGAACAGACGCCAGTGCTATTTACACTGTGAATGACAATGGGAGCGCAATAGTGACTTTCCTTACCAGAAAAAAACTCTTGCTCGTAGGACCAGAAACTGCATGTGATTCAACTCCATTTAAGACTGGGAAAAAAAACGCTACCTTACCTTACAAGAAACACACTCTGCTTTAGAGAAAAGAGCACTCTTCTACTCTACTGTGTTTCCTATAGGGCCAGAACAGTGAGCTTGCTCAGAACAAAAGGACTGTGCTTCCTACACACGGGTCATATCTAGTTCAACTCTGTTTAGGAAACTGACAAGAACAGTAGCTTCTCTTCAGTCCGATACACTGTACTTGCTGGGAACAGACGCGAGTGCTATTTGCACTGTATATGGCAATGGAAGCGCAATAGGGACTTTCCTTACCATAAAACAACTCTTGCTCGTACGACCAGAAAGTGCATGTGATTCAACTCCATTTAGGACTGGGAAACAAATGCTAGCTCGCCTTACATGAAACACACTCTGCTTTTGAGAAAAGAGCACTTTTCTACTCTACTGTGTTTCCTATGGGGTCCAAACAGTGAGCTTGCTCAGAACAAAAGAACTGTGCTTCCTACACACATGGGCCATATCTAGTTCAACTCTGCTTAGGAAACTGAAAAGAACAGTAGATCCTCTTCAGTCCAATACACTGTACATGCTGGGAACAGACTCGAGTGCTATTTGCACTGTGTAGGGCAATTGGAGCACAATAGTGACTCATCTTACCAGAAAAAAACTCTTGCTCATAGGACAAAAAACTGCATGTGACTCAACTACATTTAGGACTGGGAAACAAACTCTATCTCGCCTTACAAGAAACACACTCTGCTTTTGAGAAAAGAACACTCTTCTACTCTACTGTGTTTCCATAGGGCTAAAACAATGAGCTTGCTCAGAACAAAAGAACTGTGCTTCCTACACACACGGGGCATATCTAGTTCAACTCTGCTTAGGAAACTGAGAAGAACAGTAGCTCCTCTTCAGTCCAATACACTGTACTTGCTAGGAACAGACGGGAGTGCTATTTGCACTGAGTATGGCAATGGGAGCGCAATAGTGACTTTCCTTACCAGAAAACAACTCTTGCTCATAGGACCAGAAACTGCATGTGATTCGACTCCATTTAGGACTGGGAAACAAACGCTAGCTCGCCTTACAAGAAACACAGTCTGCTTTTGAGAAAAGAGCACTCTTCTACTCTACTGTGTTTCCTATGGGGTCCAAACAGTGAGGTTGCTCAGAACAAAAAAAAATTGTGCTTCCTATACACACAGCCATATCTAGTTCAAGTCTGCTTAGGAACCTGACAAGAACAGTAGATACTTTTCAGTCCAATACACTGTACTTGCTGGCAACAGACGCCAGTGCTATTTGTCCTGTGTATGGCAATGGCAGCGCAATAGTGACTTTCCTTACCAGAAAACAACTCTTGCTCATAGTACCAGAAACTGCATGGGATTCAACTCCATTTAGGACTGGGAAACCAACGCTAGCTCGCCTTACAAGAAACACACTCTGCTTTAGAGAAAGGAGCACTCTTCTAGTCTACTGTGTTTCCTATGGGGTCCAAACAGTGAGCTTGCTCAGAACAAAAGAACTGTGCTTCCTACACACACGGACCATATGTAGTTCAACTCTGCTTAGGAACCTGACAAGAACAGTAGCTCCTCTTCAGTCCGATACACTGTACTTGCTGGGAACAGACGCGAGTGCTATTTGCACTGTGTATGGCAATGGGGGTGCAATAGTGACTTTCCTTACCAGAAAACAATTCTTGTTTGTAGGACCAGAAACTGCATGTGATTCAACTCCATTTAGGACTAGGAAACAAACGCTAGCTTGCGCTACAGGAAACACACTCTGCTTTAGAGAAAAGAGAACTCTTCTACTCTACTGTGTTTCCTAAAGGGCCAGAACAGTGAGCTTGCTCAGAACATAAGAACTGAGGTTCCTACACACACGGGCCATATCTAGTTCAACTCTGCTTAGGAAACTGACAAGAACAGTAGCTACTCTTCAGTCCAATACACTGTACTTGCTGGGAACAGACTCCAGTGCTATTTGCACTGTGTATGACAATTGGAGTGCAATAGTGACTTTCATTACCAGAAAACAACTCTTGCTCATAAGACCAGAAACTGCATGTGATTCAACTCCATTTCGGACTGGGAAACAAACGCTACCTCGCCTTACATGAAACACACTCTGGTTTTGAGAAAAAAGCACTCTTCTACTCTACTGTGTTTCCTATGGCGTCCGAAAAGTGAGCTTGCTCAGAACAAAAGAACTGTGCTTCCTACACACACGGGCCATATGTAGTTCAACTCTGCTTAGGAACCCGACAAGAACAGTAGATCCCCTTTAGTCCAATACACTGTACTTGCTGGGAACAGACGCCAGTGCTATTTGTCCTGTGTATGGCAATGGCAGCGCAATAGTGACTTTCCTTACCAGAAAACAACTCTTGCTCATAGTACCAGAAACTGCATGTGATTCAACTCCATTTAGGACTGTGAAACAAACGCTAGCTCGCCTTACAAGAAACACACTCTGCTTTAGAGAAAGGAGCACTCTTCTAGTCTACTGTGTTTCCTATGGGGTCCAAACAGTGTGCTTGCTCAGAACAAAAAAAAACTGTGCTTCCTACACACACGGCCATATCTAGTTCAAGTCTGCTTAGGAACCTGACAAGAACATTAGCTCCTCTTCAGTCCAACACTGTACTTGCTGGGAACAGACGCGAGTGCTATTTGCACTGTGTATGGCAATGGGAGCACAATAGTGACTCATCTTACCAGAAAACAACTCTTGCTCGTTGGACAAAAAACTGCATGTGACTCAACTCCATTTAGGACTGGGAAACAAATGCTAGCTCGCCTTACAAGAAACACAGTCTGCTTTTGAGAAAAGAGCACTCTTCTACTCTACTGTGTTTCCCATAGGGCCAGAACGGTGAGCTTGCTCAGAACAAAAGAACTGTGCATCTTACACACACGGGCCATATCTAGTTCACCTCTGCTTAGGAAACTGACAAGAACAGTAACTTCTCTTCAGTCCGATACACTGTACTTGCTGGGATCAGACGCGAGTGCTATTTGCATTGTGTATGGCAATGGGAGCGCAATAGTGACTTTCCTTACCAGAAAACAACTCTTGTTCGTAGGACCAGAAACTGCATGTGATTCAACTCCATTTAGGACTAGGAAACAAACGCTAGCTTGCCCTACAAGAAACACACTCTGCTTTAGAGAAAAGAGCACTCTTCTACTCTACTGTGTTTCCTAAAGGGCCAGAACCGTGAGCTTGCTCAGAACATAAGAACTGAGCTTCCTACACACGGGCCATATCTAGTTCAACTCTGCTTAGGAAACTGACAAGAACAGTAGCTCCTCTTCAGTCCGATACACTGTACTTGCTGGGAACAGACGCCAGTGCTATTTGCACTGTGTATGGCAATTGGAGTGCAATAGTGTCTTTCCTTACCAGAAAACAACTCTTGCTCATAGGACAAGAAAATGCATGTGATTCAACTCCATTTATGACTGGGAAACAAACGCTACCTCGCCTTACATGAAACACACTCTGCTTTTGAGAAAAGAGCACTCTTCTACTCTACTGTGTTTGCTATGAGGTCCGAACAGTGAGCTTGCTCAGAACAAAAGAACTGTGCTTCCTACACACACGGTCCATATCTAGTTCAACTCTGCTTAGGAACCTGAGAAGAACAGTAGATCCCCTTTAGTCCAATACACTGTACTTGCTGGGAACAGACGCCAGTGCTATTTGTCCTGTGTATGGCAATGGCAGCACAATAGTGACTATTCTTACCATAAAACAACTCTTGCTCGTAGGACCAGAAACTGCATGTGTTTCAACTCCATTTAGGACTGGGAAACAAACGCTAACTCGCCTTACAAGAAACACACTCTGCTTTAGAGAAAAGAGCACTCCTCTACTCTACTGTGTTTCCTATAGGGCCAGAACAGTGAGCTTGCTCAGAACAAAAGAACTGTGCTTCCTACACATGGGCCATATCTAGTTAAACTCTGCTTAGGAAACTGACAAGAACAGTAGCTCCTCTTCAGTCCAATACACTGTACTTGCTGGGAACAGACGCGAGTGCTATTTGCACTGTGGATGGCAATGGGAGCACAATAGTGACTTTCCTTACCAGAAAACAATTCTTGTTTGTAGGACCAGAAACTGCATGTGATTCAACTCCATTTAGGACTAGGAAACAAACACTAGCTTTCCTTACAAGAAACACACTCTGCTTTTGAGAAAAGAGCACTCTTCTACTCTACTGTGTTTCCTATGGGGTCCGAACAATGAGATTGCTTAGAACAAAAGAACTGTGCTTGCTACACACATGGGCCATATCTAGTTAACCTCTGCTTAGGAAACTGAAAAGAACAGTAGATCCTATTCAGTCCAATACACTGTACTTGCTGGGAACGGACATGAGTGCTATTTGCACTGTGTATGGCAATGGGAGCACAATAGTGACTCTTCTTACCAGAAAACAACTCTTGCTCATAGGACAAAAAACTGCATGTGACTCAACTCCATTTAGAACTGGGAAACAAACTCTAGTTCGCCTTACAAGAAACACACTCTGCTTTTGAGCAAAGAGCACTCTTCTACTCTACTAGTTTCCCATAGGGTAAGAACGGTGAGCTTGCTCAGAACAAAGAACTGTGCTTCCTACACACACGGACCATATCTAGTTCAACTCTGCTTAGGAAACTGAGAAGAACAGTAGCTCCTCTTCAGTCCAATACACTGTACTTGCTTTGAACAGACGCGAGTGCTATTTGCACTGTGTATGGCAATGGGAGCGCAATAGTGACTTTCCTTACCAGAAAACAACTCTTGCTCGTAGGACCAGAAAGTGCATGAGACTCAACTCCATTTAGGACTGGGAAACAAATGCTAGCTCGCCTTACATCAAACACACTCTGCTTTTGAGAAAAGAGCACACTTCTACTCTACTGTGTTTCCCATAGGGCCAGAACGGTGAGCTTGCTCAGAACAAAAGAACTGTGCTTCCTACACACACGGGCCATATCTAGTTCAACTCTGCTTAGGAAACTGACAAGAACAGTAGCTCCTCTTCAGTCCGATACACTGTACTTGCTGGGAACAGACGCCAGTGCTATTTACACTGTGAATGACAATGGGAGCGCAATAGTGACTTTCCTTACCAGAAAAAAACTCTTGCTCGTAGGACCAGAAACTGCATGTGATTCAACTCCATTTAAGACTGGGAAAAAAAACGCTACCTTACCTTACAAGAAACACACTCTGCTTTAGAGAAAAGAGCACTCTTCTACTCTACTGTGTTTCCTATAGGGCCAGAACAGTGAGCTTGCTCAGAACAAAAGGACTGTGCTTCCTACACACGGGTCATATCTAGTTCAACTCTGTTTAGGAAACTGACAAGAACAGTAGCTTCTCTTCAGTCCGATACACTGTACTTGCTGGGAACAGACGCGAGTGCTATTTGCACTGTATATGGCAATGGAAGCGCAATAGGGACTTTCCTTACCATAAAACAACTCTTGCTCGTACGACCAGAAAGTGCATGTGATTCAACTCCATTTAGGACTGGGAAACAAATGCTAGCTCGCCTTACATGAAACACACTCTGCTTTTGAGAAAAGAGCACTTTTCTACTCTACTGTGTTTCCTATGGGGTCCAAACAGTGAGCTTGCTCAGAACAAAAGAACTGTGCTTCCTACACACATGGGCCATATCTAGTTCAACTCTGCTTAGGAAACTGAAAAGAACAGTAGATCCTCTTCAGTCCAATACACTGTACATGCTGGGAACAGACTCGAGTGCTATTTGCACTGTGTAGGGCATTTGGAGCACAATAGTGACTCATCTTACCAGAAAAAAACTCTTGCTCATAGGACAAAAAACTGCATGTGACTCAACTACATTTAGGACTGGGAAACAAACTCTATCTCGCCTTACAAGAAACACACTCTGCTTTTGAGAAAAGAACACTCTTCTACTCTACTGTGTTTCCATAGGGCTAAAACAATGAGCTTGCTCAGAACAAAAGAACTGTGCTTCCTACACACACGGGGCATATCTAGTTCAACTCTGCTTAGGAAACTGAGAAGAACAGTAGCTCCTCTTCAGTCCAATACACTGTACTTGCTAGGAACAGACGGGAGTGCTATTTGCACTGAGTATGGCAATGGGAGCACAATAGTGACTTTCCTTACCAGAAAACAACTCTTGCTCATAGGACCAGAAACTGCATGTGATTCGACTCCATTTAGGACTGGGAAACAAACGCTAGCTCGCCTTACAAGAAACACAGTCTGCTTTTGAGAAAAGAGCACTCTTCTACTCTACTGTGTTTCCTATGGGGTCCAAACAGTGAGCTTGCTCAGAACAAAAAAAAATTGTGCTTCCTATACACACAGCCATATCTAGTTCAAGTCTGCTTAGGAACCTGACAAGAACAGTAGATACTTTTCAGTCCAATACACTGTACTTGCTGGCAACAGACGCCAGTGCTATTTGTCCTGTGTATGGCAATGGCAGCGCAATAGTGACTTTCCTTACCAGAAAACAACTCTTGCTCATAGTACCAGAAACTGCATGGGATTCAACTCCATTTAGGACTGGGAAACCAACGCTAGCTCGCCTTACAAGAAACACACTCTGCTTTAGAGAAAGGAGCACTCTTCTAGTCTACTGTGTTTCCTATGGGGTCCAAACAGTGAGCTTGCTCAGAACAAAAGAACTGTGCTTCCTACACACACGGACCATATGTAGTTCAACTCTGCTTAGGAACCTGACAAGAACAGTAGCTCCTCTTCAGTCCGATACACTGTACTTGCTGGGAACAGACGCGAGTGCTATTTGCACTGTGTATGGCAATGGGGGTGCAATAGTGACTTTCCTTACCAGAAAACAATTCTTGTTTGTAGGACCAGAAACTGCATGTGATTCAACTCCATTTAGGACTAGGAAACAAACGCTAGCTTGCGCTACAGGAAACACACTCTGCTTTAGAGAAAAGAGAACTCTTCTACTCTACTGTGTTTCCTAAAGGGCCAGAACAGTGAGCTTGCTCAGAACATAAGAACTGAGGTTCCTACACACACGGGCCATATCTAGTTCAACTCTGCTTAGGAAACTGACAAGAACAGTAGCTACTCTTCAGTCCAATACACTGTACTTGCTGGGAACAGACTCCAGTGCTATTTGCACTGTGTATGACAATTGGAGTGCAATAGTGACTTTCATTACCAGAAAACAACTCTTGCTCATAAGACCAGAAACTGCATGTGATTCAACTCCATTTCGGACTGGGAAACAAACGCTACCTCGCCTTACATGAAACACACTCTGGTTTTGAGAAAAAAGCACTCTTCTACTCTACTGTGTTTCCTATGGCGTCCGAAAAGTGAGCTTGCTCAGAACAAAAGAACTGTGCTTCCTACACACACGGGCCATATGTAGTTCAACTCTGCTTAGGAACCCGACAAGAACAGTAGATCCCCTTTAGTCCAATACACTGTACTTGCTGGGAACAGACGCCAGTGCTATTTGTCCTGTGTATGGCAATGGCAGCGCAATAGTGACTTTCCTTACCAGAAAACAACTCTTGCTCATAGTACCAGAAACTGCATGTGATTCAACTCCATTTAGGACTGTGAAACAAACGCTAGCTCGCCTTACAAGAAACACACTCTGCTTTAGAGAAAGGAGCACTCTTCTAGTCTACTGTGTTTCCTATGGGGTCCAAACAGTGTGCTTGCTCAGAACAAAAAAAAACTGTGCTTCCTACACACACGGCCATATCTAGTTCAAGTCTGCTTAGGAACCTGACAAGAACATTAGCTCCTCTTCAGTCCAACACTGTACTTGCTGGGAACAGACGCGAGTGCTATTTGCACTGTGTATGGCAATGGGAGCACAATAGTGACTCATCTTACCAGAAAACAACTCTTGCTCGTTGGACAAAAAACTGCATGTGACTCAACTCCATTTAGGACTGGGAAACAAATGCTAGCTCGCCTTACAAGAAACACAGTCTGCTTTTGAGAAAAGAGCACTCTTCTACTCTACTGTGTTTCCCATAGGGCCAGAACGGTGAGCTTGCTCAGAACAAAAGAACTGTGCATCTTACACACACGGGCCATATCTAGTTCACCTCTGCTTAGGAAACTGACAAGAACAGTAACTTCTCTTCAGTCCGATACACTGTACTTGCTGGGATCAGACGCGAGTGCTATTTGCATTGTGTATGGCAATGGGAGCGCAATAGTGACTTTCCTTACCAGAAAACAACTCTTGTTCGTAGGACCAGAAACTGCATGTGATTCAACTCCATTTAGGACTAGGAAACAAACGCTAGCTTGCCCTACAAGAAACACACTCTGCTTTAGAGAAAAGAGCACTCTTCTACTCTACTGTGTTTCCTAAAGGGCCAGAACCGTGAGCTTGCTCAGAACATAAGAACTGAGCTTCCTACACACGGGCCATATCTAGTTCAACTCTGCTTAGGAAACTGACAAGAACAGTAGCTCCTCTTCAGTCCGATACACTGTACTTGCTGGGAACAGACGCCAGTGCTATTTGCACTGTGTATGGCAATTGGAGCGCAATAGTGTCTTTCCTTACCAGAAAACAACTCTTGCTTATGGGAATGGAAACTGCATGTGATTCAACTCCATTTAGGACTGTGAAACAAATGCTATCTCGTCTTACAGAAAACACACTCTGCTTTTGATTAAAGAGCACTCTTCTACTCTACTGTGTTTCCTATAGGTCCAGAACAGTGAGCTTGCTGAGTACAAAAGAACTGTGCTTCCTACACACATGGGCCATATCTAGTTCAACTCTGCTTAGGAAACTGACAAGAACAGTAGATGCTCTTCAGTCCAATACACTGTACATGCTGGGAACAGACGCGAGGGCTATTTGCACCGTGTATGGCAAAGGGAGCACAATAGGGACTCTTCTTACCAGAAAACAACTCTTGCTCGTAGGACCAGAAACTGCATGTGTATTTCAACTCCATTTAGGACTGGGAAACAAACGCTAGCTCGCCTTACAAGAAACAAACTCTGCTTTTGAGAAAAATGCACCCTTCTACTCTACTGTGTTTCCTAGGGGTTTCGAAATGTGAGCTTGCTCAGAACAAAAGAACTGTGCTTCCTACACACACGGGCCATATCTTGTTCAATTCTGCTTAGGAAACTGACAAGAACAGTAGAACCTCTTCAGTCCAATAGACTCTATATGCTGGGAACAGACGCCAGTGCTATTTGCCCTGTGTGTGACAATGGGAGCGCAATAGTGAGTCTTCTTCCCAGAAAACAACTCTTTCTCGTATGACCAGAAACTGCATGTGATTCAACTCCATTTAGGACTGGGAAGCAAACGCTAGCTCGCCTTACAAGAAACACACTCTGCTTTTGAGAAAAGAGCACTCTTCTACTCTGCTGTGTTTCCTATGTGGTCCGAACAGTGAGCTTGCTCAGAACAAAAGAACTGTGCTTCCTACACACACGGGCCATATCTAGTTCAACTCTGCTTAGGAAACTGAAAAGAACAGTAGATCCTCTTCAGTCCAATACGCTGTACATGCTGGGTACAGATGCCAGTGCTATTTGCACTTTGTATGGCAATGGGAGCGCAATAGTGGCTCTTCATACCAGAAAACAACTCTTGCTCATAGGACCAGAAACTGCATGTGATTCAACTTTATTTAGGACTGGGAAACAAACGCTAGCTCGCCTTACAAGAAACACACTCTGCTTTTGAGAAAAGAGCACTCTTCTACTCTACTGTGTTTCCTATAGGGCCAGAACAGTGAGCTTGCTCAGATCAAAAGAACTGTGCTTCCTACACACATGGGCCATATCTAGTTCAATTCTGCTTAGGAAACTGACAAGAACAGTAGCTCCTCTTCAGTCCAATACACTGTACATGCTGGGTACAGACGCCAGTGCTATTTGCACTGTGTATGGCAATGGGAGCGCAATAGTGACTCTTCTTACCAGAAAACAACTCTTGCTCGTAGGACCAGAAACTGCATGTGATTCAACTCCATTTAGGACTGGGAAACAAACGCTAGCTCGCCTTCCAAGAAACACACTCTGCTTTTGAGAAAAGAACACTCTTCTACTCTACTGTGTTTCCTATGGGGTCCGAACAGTGAGCTTGCTCAGAACAAAAGAACTGTGCTTCCTACACACACGGGCCATATCTAGTTCAACTCTGCTTAGGAAACTGACAAGAATAGTAGCTCCTCTTCAGTCCAATACACTGTACTTGATTGGAACAGACGCAAGTGCTATTTGCACTGTGTATGGCAATGGGAGTTGAATAGTGACTCTTTTTACCAAAAAACAACTCTACTCGTAGGACCAGAAACTGCATGTGATTCACCTTCATTTATGACTGGGAAACAAAAGCTAGCTCGCCTTACAAGAAACACACTCTGCTTTTGAGAAAAGAGTACTCTTCTACTCTACTGTGTTTCCTATGGGGTCCGAACAGTGAGCTTGCTCAGAACAAATGAACTGTGCTTCCTACACACACGGGCCATATCTAGTTGAAGTCTGCTTAGGAAACTGACAAGAATAGTAGCTCCTCTTCAATCCAATACACTGTACTTGCTGAGAGCAGACGCGAGTGCTATTTGCACTGTGTATGGCAATGGGAGTGCAATAGTGACTCTTCTTACCAGAAAACAATTCTTGCTCTTAAAAACAGAAACTGCATGTGATTCAACTCCATTTAGGACTGGGAAGCAAACGCTAGGTCGCCTTACACTAAACACACTCGGCTTTTGAGAAAAGAGCACTCTTCTACTCTACTGTGTTTTCTATGGGGTCCGAACAGTGAGCTTGCTCAGAACAAAAGAACTGTGCTTCTTACACACACGGGCCATATCTAGTTCAACTCTGCTTAGGAAACTGACGAGAACAGTAGCTCCTCTTCAGTCCAATACACTGTACTTACTGGGAAAAGTCGCGAGTGCTATTTGCACTGTGTACGGAAATTAGAGCACAATAGTGACTCTTCTTACAAGAAAACAACTCTTGCTCCTAGGACCAGAAATTGCATTTGATTCAATCCACTTAGGACTGGGAAACAAACGCTAGCTCCCCTTACAAGAAACACGCTCTGCTTTTGAGAATAGGGTACACATCTACTCTATTGTGTTTCCTATGGGGTCCAAACAGTGAGCTTGCTAAGAACAAAAGAACTGTGCTTCCTCCACACACAGGTCATGTTTAGTTCAACTCTCCTTAGGAAACTGACAAAAAAAGTAGCTCCTCTTCAGTCCAATACACTGTACTTGCTGGGAAGAGACGCGGGGGCTATTTGCACTGTGTATGACAATGGGAGCACAATAGTGACTCTTCTTACCAGAAAACAACTCTTGCTCGTAGGACCAGAAACTGCATGTGATTCAACTCCATTTAGGACTGGGAAACAAACGCCAGCTCGCCTTACAAGAAACACACTCTGATTTTGAGAAAACAGCACTCTTCTACTCTACTGTGTTTTTTATGCGGTCCGAACAGTGAGCTTGCTGAGAACAAAAGAACTGTGCTTCCTACACACAGGGGCATATCTAGTTCAACTCTGCTTAGGAACCTGCCTAGAACAGTAGCTCCTCTTCAGTCCAATAAACTGTACATGCTGGGAAGAGAAGCCAGTGCTAGTTGCACTGTGTATGACAATGGGAGCACAATAGTGACTCTTCTTACCAGAAAACAACTCTTGCTCGTAGGACCAGAAACTGCATGTGATTCAACTCCATTTAGGACTGGGAAACAAACGCTAGCTCGCCTTACAAGAAACACACTCTGCTTTTGAGAAAAGAGCACTCTTCTACTCTACTGTGTTTTTTATGGGGTCCGAACAGTGAGCTTGCTGAGAACAAAAGAACTGTGCTTCCTACACACACGGGCATATCTAGTTCAACTCTGCTTAGGAACCTGCCTAGAACAGTAGCTCCTCTTCAGTCCAATACACTGTACATGCTAGGAACAGACGCCAGTGCTAGTTGCCCTGTGTAGGACAATGGGAGCGCAATAGTGACTCTTCTTACCAGAAAAAAACTCTTGTTCTTGGACCAGAAACTGTATGTGATTCAACTCCATTTATGACTGCAAAACAAATGCTACCTCGCCTTATAAGAAACACACTCTGCTTTTGAAAAAAGAGCACTCTTCTACTCTACTGTGTTTACTATGGGGTCCGAACAGTGAGCTTGCTGAGAGCAAAAGAACTGTGCTTCCTGCACACACGGGCCATATCTAGTTCAACTCTGCTTAGGAAACTGAGAAGAACAGTAGCTCCTCTTCAGTCCAATACACTGTACTTGCTAGGAACAGACGGGAGTGCTATTTGCACTGAGTATGGCAATGGGAGCGCAATAGTGACTTTCCTTACCAGAAAACAACTCTTGCTCATAGGACCAGAAACTGCATGTGATTCGACTCCATTTAGGACTGGGAAACAAACGCTAGCTCGCCTTACAAGAAACACAGTCTGCTTTTGAGAAAAGAGCACTCTTCTACTCTACTGTGTTTCCTATGGGGTCCAAACAGTGAGGTTGCTCAGAACAAAAAAAAATTGTGCTTCCTATACACACAGCCATATCTAGTTCAAGTCTGCTTAGGAACCTGACAAGAACAGTAGATACTTTTCAGTCCAATACACTGTACTTGCTGGCAACAGACGCCAGTGCTATTTGTCCTGTGTATGGCAATGGCAGCGCAATAGTGACTTTCCTTACCAGAAAACAACTCTTGCTCATAGTACCAGAAACTGCATGGGATTCAACTCCATTTAGGACTGGGAAACCAACGCTAGCTCGCCTTACAAGAAACACACTCTGCTTTAGAGAAAGGAGCACTCTTCTAGTCTACTGTGTTTCCTATGGGGTCCAAACAGTGAGCTTGCTCAGAACAAAAGAACTGTGCTTCCTACACACACGGACCATATGTAGTTCAACTCTGCTTAGGAACCTGACAAGAACAGTAGCTCCTCTTCAGTCCGATACACTGTACTTGCTGGGAACAGACGCGAGTGCTATTTGCACTGTGTATGGCAATGGGGGTGCAATAGTGACTTTCCTTACCAGAAAACAATTCTTGTTTGTAGGACCAGAAACTGCATGTGATTCAACTCCATTTAGGACTAGGAAACAAACGCTAGCTTGCGCTACAGGAAACACACTCTGCTTTAGAGAAAAGAGAACTCTTCTACTCTACTGTGTTTCCTAAAGGGCCAGAACAGTGAGCTTGCTCAGAACATAAGAACTGAGGTTCCTACACACACGGGCCATATCTAGTTCAACTCTGCTTAGGAAACTGACAAGAACAGTAGCTACTCTTCAGTCCAATACACTGTACTTGCTGGGAACAGACTCCAGTGCTATTTGCACTGTGTATGACAATTGGAGTGCAATAGTGACTTTCATTACCAGAAAACAACTCTTGCTCATAAGACCAGAAACTGCATGTGATTCAACTCCATTTCGGACTGGGAAACAAACGCTACCTCGCCTTACATGAAACACACTCTGGTTTTGAGAAAAAAGCACTCTTCTACTCTACTGTGTTTCCTATGGCGTCCGAAAAGTGAGCTTGCTCAGAACAAAAGAACTGTGCTTCCTACACACACGGGCCATATGTAGTTCAACTCTGCTTAGGAACCCGACAAGAACAGTAGATCCCCTTTAGTCCAATACACTGTACTTGCTGGGAACAGACGCCAGTGCTATTTGTCCTGTGTATGGCAATGGCAGCGCAATAGTGACTTTCCTTACCAGAAAACAACTCTTGCTCATAGTACCAGAAACTGCATGTGATTCAACTCCATTTAGGACTGTGAAACAAACGCTAGCTCGCCTTACAAGAAACACACTCTGCTTTAGAGAAAGGAGCACTCTTCTAGTCTACTGTGTTTCCTATGGGGTCCAAACAGTGTGCTTGCTCAGAACAAAAAAAAACTGTGCTTCCTACACACACGGCCATATCTAGTTCAAGTCTGCTTAGGAACCTGACAAGAACATTAGCTCCTCTTCAGTCCAACACTGTACTTGCTGGGAACAGACGCGAGTGCTATTTGCACTGTGTATGGCAATGGGAGCACAATAGTGACTCATCTTACCAGAAAACAACTCTTGCTCGTTGGACAAAAAACTGCATGTGACTCAACTCCATTTAGGACTGGGAAACAAATGCTAGCTCGCCTTACAAGAAACACAGTCTGCTTTTGAGAAAAGAGCACTCTTCTACTCTACTGTGTTTCCCATAGGGCCAGAACGGTGAGCTTGCTCAGAACAAAAGAACAGTGCATCTTACACACACGGGCCATATCTAGTTCACCTCTGCTTAGGAAACTGACAAGAACAGTAACTTCTCTTGAGTCCGATACACTGTACTTGCTGGGATCAGACGCGAGTGCTATTTGCATTGTGTATGGCAATGGGAGCGCAATAGTGACTTTCCTTACCAGAAAACAACTCTTGTTCGTAGGACCAGAAACTGCATGTGATTCAACTCCATTTAGGACTAGGAAACAAACGCTAGCTTGCCCTACAAGAAACACACTCTGCTTTAGAGAAAAGAGCACTCTTCTACTCTACTGTGTTTCCTAAAGGGCCAGAACCGTGAGCTTGCTCAGAACATAAGAACTGAGCTTCCTACACACGGGCCATATCTAGTTCAACTCTGCTTAGGAAACTGACAAGAACAGTAGCTCCTCTTCAGTCCGATACACTGTACTTGCTGGGAACAGACGCCAGTGCTATTTGCACTGTGTATGGCAATTGGAGTGCAATAGTGTCTTTCCTTACCAGAAAACAACTCTTGCTCATAGGACAAGAAAATGCATGTGATTCAACTCCATTTATGACTGGGAAACAAACGCTACCTCGCCTTACATGAAACACACTCTGCTTTTGAGAAAAGAGCACTCTTCTACTCTACTGTGTTTGCTATGAGGTCCGAACAGTGAGCTTGCTCAGAACAAAAGAACTGTGCTTCCTACACACACGGTCCATATCTAGTTCAACTCTGCTTAGGAACCTGAGAAGAACAGTAGATCCCCTTTAGTCCAATACACTGTACTTGCTGGGAACAGACGCCAGTGCTATTTGTCCTGTGTATGGCAATGGCAGCACAATAGTGACTATTCTTACCATAAAACAACTCTTGCTCGTAGGACCAGAAACTGCATGTGTTTCAACTCCATTTAGGACTGGGAAACAAACGCTAACTCGCCTTACAAGAAACACACTCTGCTTTAGAGAAAAGAGCACTCCTCTACTCTACTGTGTTTCCTATAGGGCCAGAACAGTGAGCTTGCTCAGAACAAAAGAACTGTGCTTCCTACACATGGGCCATATCTAGTTAAACTCTGCTTAGGAAACTGACAAGAACAGTAGCTCCTCTTCAGTCCAATACACTGTACTTGCTGGGAACAGACGCGAGTGCTATTTGCACTGTGGATGGCAATGGGAGCACAATAGTGACTTTCCTTACCAGAAAACAATTCTTGTTTGTAGGACCAGAAACTGCATGTGATTCAACTCCATTTAGGACTAGGAAACAAACACTAGCTTTCCTTACAAGAAACACACTCTGCTTTTGAGAAAAGAGCACTCTTCTACTCTACTGTGTTTCCTATGGGGTCCGAACAATGAGATTGCTTAGAACAAAAGAACTGTGCTTGCTACACACATGGGCCATATCTAGTTAACCTCTGCTTAGGAAACTGAAAAGAACAGTAGATCCTATTCAGTCCAATACACTGTACTTGCTGGGAACGGACATGAGTGCTATTTGCACTGTGTATGGCAATGGGAGCACAATAGTGACTCTTCTTACCAGAAAACAACTCTTGCTCATAGGACAAAAAACTGCATGTGACTCAACTCCATTTAGAACTGGGAAACAAACTCTAGCTCGCCTTACAAGAAACACACTCTGCTTTTGAGCAAAGAGCACTCTTCTACTCTACTAGTTTCCCATAGGGTAAGAACGGTGAGCTTGCTCAGAACAAAGAACTGTGCTTCCTACACACACGGACCATATCTAGTTCAACTCTGCTTAGGAAACTGAGAAGAACAGTAGCTCCTCTTCAGTCCAATACACTGTACTTGCTTTGAACAGACGCGAGTGCTATTTGCACTGTGTATGGCAATGGGAGCGCAATAGTGACTTTCCTTACCAGAAAACAACTCTTGCTCGTAGGACCAGAAAGTGCATGAGACTCAACTCCATTTAGGACTGGGAAACAAATGCTAGCTCGCCTTACATCAAACACACTCTGCTTTTGAGAAAAGAGCACACTTCTACTCTACTGTGTTTCCCATAGGGCCAGAACGGTGAGCTTGCTCAGAACAAAAGAACTGTGCTTCCTACACACACGGGCCATATCTAGTTCAACTCTGCTTAGGAAACTGACAAGAACAGTAGCTCCTCTTCAGTCCGATACACTGTACTTGCTGGGAACAGACGCCAGTGCTATTTACACTGTGAATGACAATGGGAGCGCAATAGTGACTTTCCTTACCAGAAAAAAACTCTTGCTCGTAGGACCAGAAACTGCATGTGATTCAACTCCATTTAAGACTGGGAAAAAAAACGCTACCTTACCTTACAAGAAACACACTCTGCTTTAGAGAAAAGAGCACTCTTCTACTCTACTGTGTTTCCTATAGGGCCAGAACAGTGAGCTTGCTCAGAACAAAAGGACTGTGCTTCCTACACACGGGTCATATCTAGTTCAACTCTGTTTAGGAAACTGACAAGAACAGTAGCTTCTCTTCAGTCCGATACACTGTACTTGCTGGGAACAGACGCGAGTGCTATTTGCACTGTATATGGCAATGGAAGCGCAATAGGGACTTTCCTTACCATAAAACAACTCTTGCTCGTACGACCAGAAAGTGCATGTGATTCAACTCCATTTAGGACTGGGAAACAAATGCTAGCTCGCCTTACATGAAACACACTCTGCTTTTGAGAAAAGAGCACTTTTCTACTCTACTGTGTTTCCTATGGGGTCCAAACAGTGAGCTTGCTCAGAACAAAAGAACTGTGCTTCCTACACACATGGGCCATATCTAGTTCAACTCTGCTTAGGAAACTGAAAAGAACAGTAGATCCTCTTCAGTCCAATACACTGTACATGCTGGGAACAGACTCGAGTGCTATTTGCACTGTGTAGGGCAATTGGAGCACAATAGTGACTCATCTTACCAGAAAAAAACTCTTGCTCATAGGACAAAAAACTGCATGTGACTCAACTACATTTAGGACTGGGAAACAAACTCTATCTCGCCTTACAAGAAACACACTCTGCTTTTGAGAAAAGAACACTCTTCTACTCTACTGTGTTTCCATAGGGCTAAAACAATGAGCTTGCTCAGAACAAAAGAACTGTGCTTCCTACACACACGGGGCATATCTAGTTCAACTCTGCTTAGGAAACTGAGAAGAACAGTAGCTCCTCTTCAGTCCAATACACTGTACTTGCTAGGAACAGACGGGAGTGCTATTTGCACTGAGTATGGCAATGGGAGCGCAATAGTGACTTTCCTTACCAGAAAACAACTCTTGCTCATAGGACCAGAAACTGCATGTGATTCGACTCCATTTAGGACTGGGAAACAAACGCTAGCTCGCCTTACAAGAAACACAGTCTGCTTTTGAGAAAAGAGCACTCTTCTACTCTACTGTGTTTCCTATGGGGTCCAAACAGTGAGGTTGCTCAGAACAAAAAAAAATTGTGCTTCCTATACACACAGCCATATCTAGTTCAAGTCTGCTTAGGAACCTGACAAGAACAGTAGATACTTTTCAGTCCAATACACTGTACTTGCTGGCAACAGACGCCAGTGCTATTTGTCCTGTGTATGGCAATGGCAGCGCAATAGTGACTTTCCTTACCAGAAAACAACTCTTGCTCATAGTACCAGAAACTGCATGGGATTCAACTCCATTTAGGACTGGGAAACCAACGCTAGCTCGCCTTACAAGAAACACACTCTGCTTTAGAGAAAGGAGCACTCTTCTAGTCTACTGTGTTTCCTATGGGGTCCAAACAGTGAGCTTGCTCAGAACAAAAGAACTGTGCTTCCTACACACACGGACCATATGTAGTTCAACTCTGCTTAGGAACCTGACAAGAACAGTAGCTCCTCTTCAGTCCGATACACTGTACTTGCTGGGAACAGACGCGAGTGCTATTTGCACTGTGTATGGCAATGGGGGTGCAATAGTGACTTTCCTTACCAGAAAACAATTCTTGTTTGTAGGACCAGAAACTGCATGTGATTCAACTCCATTTAGGACTAGGAAACAAACGCTAGCTTGCGCTACAGGAAACACACTCTGCTTTAGAGAAAAGAGAACTCTTCTACTCTACTGTGTTTCCTAAAGGGCCAGAACAGTGAGCTTGCTCAGAACATAAGAACTGAGGTTCCTACACACACGGGCCATATCTAGTTCAACTCTGCTTAGGAAACTGACAAGAACAGTAGCTACTCTTCAGTCCAATACACTGTACTTGCTGGGAACAGACTCCAGTGCTATTTGCACTGTGTATGACAATTGGAGTGCAATAGTGACTTTCATTACCAGAAAACAACTCTTGCTCATAAGACCAGAAACTGCATGTGATTCAACTCCATTTCGGACTGGGAAACAAACGCTACCTCGCCTTACATGAAACACACTCTGGTTTTGAGAAAAAAGCACTCTTCTACTCTACTGTGTTTCCTATGGCGTCCGAAAAGTGAGCTTGCTCAGAACAAAAGAACTGTGCTTCCTACACACACGGGCCATATGTAGTTCAACTCTGCTTAGGAACCCGACAAGAACAGTAGATCCCCTTTAGTCCAATACACTGTACTTGCTGGGAACAGACGCCAGTGCTATTTGTCCTGTGTATGGCAATGGCAGCGCAATAGTGACTTTCCTTACCAGAAAACAACTCTTGCTCATAGTACCAGAAACTGCATGTGATTCAACTCCATTTAGGACTGTGAAACAAACGCTAGCTCGCCTTACAAGAAACACACTCTGCTTTAGAGAAAGGAGCACTCTTCTAGTCTACTGTGTTTCCTATGGGGTCCAAACAGTGTGCTTGCTCAGAACAAAAAAAAACTGTGCTTCCTACACACACGGCCATATCTAGTTCAAGTCTGCTTAGGAACCTGACAAGAACATTAGCTCCTCTTCAGTCCAACACTGTACTTGCTGGGAACAGACGCGAGTGCTATTTGCACTGTGTATGGCAAAGGGAGCACAATAGTGACTCATCTTACCAGAAAACAACTCTTGCTCATTGGACAAAAAACTGCATGTGACTCAACTCCATTTAGGACTGGGAAACAAATGCTAGCTCGCCTTACAAGAAACACAGTCTGCTTTTGAGAAAAGAGCACTCTTCTACTCTACTGTGTTTCCCATAGGGCCAGAACGGTGAGCTTGCTCAGAACAAAAGAACTGTGCATCTTACACACACGGGCCATATCTAGTTCACCTCTGCTTAGGAAACTGACAAGAACAGTAACTTCTCTTGAGTCCGATACACTGTACTTGCTGGGATCAGACGCGAGTGCTATTTGCATTGTGTATGGCAATGGGAGCGCAATAGTGACTTTCCTTACCAGAAAACAACTCTTGTTCGTAGGACCAGAAACTGCATGTGATTCAACTCCATTTAGGACTAGGAAACAAACGCTAGCTTGCCCTACAAGAAACACACTCTGCTTTAGAGAAAAGAGCACTCTTCTACTCTACTGTGTTTCCTAAAGGGCCAGAACCGTGAGCTTGCTCAGAACATAAGAACTGAGCTTCCTACACACGGGCCATATCTAGTTCAACTCTGCTTAGGAAACTGACAAGAACAGTAGCTCCTCTTCAGTCCGATACACTGTACTTGCTGGGAACAGACGCCAGTGCTATTTGCACTGTGTATGGCAATTGGAGCGCAATAGTGTCTTTCCTTACCAGAAAACAACTCTTGCTCATGGGAATGGAAACTGCATGTGATTCAACTCCACTTAGGACTGTGAAACAAATGCTATCTCGTCTTACAGAAAACACACTCTGCTTTTGATTAAAGAGCACTCTTCTACTCTACTGTGTTTCCTATAGGTCCAGAACAGTGAGCTTGCTGAGTACAAAAGAACTGTGCTTCCTACACACATGGGCCATATCTAGTTCAACTCTGCTTAGGAAACTGACAAGAACAGTAGATGCTCTTCAGTCCAATACACTGTACATGCTGGGAACAGACGCGAGGGCTATTTGCACCGTGTATGGCAAAGGGAGCACAATAGGGACTCTTCTTACCAGAAAACAACTCTTGCTCGTAGGACCAGAAACTGCATGTGTATTTCAACTCCATTTAGGACTGGGAAACAAACGCTAGCTCGCCTTACAAGAAACAAACTCTGCTTTTGAGAAAAATGCACCCTTCTACTCTACTGTGTTTCCTAGGGGTTTCGAAATGTGAGCTTGCTCAGAACAAAAGAACTGTGCTTCCTACACACACGGGCCATATCTTGTTCAATTCTGCTTAGGAAACTGACAAGAACAGTAGAACCTCTTCAGTCCAATAGACTCTATATGCTGGGAACAGACGCCAGTGCTATTTGCCCTGTGTGTGACAATGGGAGCGCAATAGTGAGTCTTCTTCCCAGAAAACAACTCTTTCTCGTATGACCAGAAACTGCATGTGATTCAACTCCATTTAGGACTGGGAAGCAAACGCTAGTTCGCCTTACAAGAAACACACTCTGCTTTTGAGAAAAGAGCACTCTTCTACTCTGCTGTGTTTCCTATGTGGTCCGAACAGTGAGCTTGCTCAGAACAAAAGAACTGTGCTTCCTACACACACGGGCCATATCTAGTTCAACTCTGCTTAGGAAACTGAAAAGAACAGTAGATCCTCTTCAGTCCAATACGCTGTACATGCTGGGTACAGATGCCAGTGCTATTTGCACTTTGTATGGCAATGGGAGCGCAATAGTGGCTCTTCATACCAGAAAACAACTCTTGCTCATAGGACCAGAAACTGCATGTGATTCAACTTTATTTAGGACTGGGAAACAAACGCTAGCTCGCCTTACAAGAAACACACTCTGCTTTTGAGAAAAGAGCACTCTTCTACTCTACTGTGTTTCCTATAGGGCCAGAACAGTGAGCTTGCTCAGATCAAAAGAACTGTGCTTCCTACACACATGGGCCATATCTAGTTCAATTCTGCTTAGGAAACTGACAAGAACAGTAGCTCCTCTTCAGTCCAATACACTGTACATGCTGGGTACAGATGCCAGTGCTATTTGCACTGTGTATGGCAATGGGAGCGCAATAGTGACTCTTCTTACCAGAAAACAACTCTTGCTCGTAGGACCAGAAACTGCATGTGATTCAACTCCATTTAGGACTGGGAAACAAACGCTAGCTCGCCTTCCAAGAAACACACTCTGCTTTTGAGAAAAGAACACTCTTCTACTCTACTGTGTTTCCTATGGGGTCCGAACAGTGAGCTTGCTCAGAACAAAAGAACTGTGCTTCCTACACACACGGGCCATATCTAGTTCAACTCTGCTTAGGAAACTGACAAGAATAGTAGCTCCTCTTCAGTCCAATACACTGTACTTGATTGGAACAGACGCAAGTGCTATTTGCACTGTGTATGGCAATGGGAGTTGAATAGTGACTCTTTTTACCAAAAAACAACTCTACTCGTAGGACCAGAAACTGCATGTGATTCACCTTCATTTATGACTGGGAAACAAAAGCTAGCTCGCCTTAAGAAACACACTCTGCTTTTGAGAAAAGAGTACTCTTCTACTCTACTGTGTTTCCTATGGGGTCCGAACAGTGAGCTTGCTCAGAACAAATGAACTGTGCTTCCTACACACACGGGCCATATCTAGTTGAAGTCTGCTTAGGAAACTGACAAAAACAGTAGCTCCTCTTCAATCCAATACACTGTACTTGCTGAGAGCAGACGCGAGTGCTATTTGCACTGTGTATGGCAATGGGAGTGCAATAGTGACTCTTCTTACCAGAAAACAATTCTTGCTCTTAAAAACAGAAACTGCATGTGATTCAACTCCATTTAGGACTGGGAAGCAAACGCTAGGTCGCCTTACACTAAACACACTCGGCTTTTGAGAAAAGAGCACTCTTCTACTCTACTGTGTTTTCTATGGGGTCCGAACAGTGAGCTTGCTCAGAACAAAAGAACTGTGCTTCTTACACACACGGGCCATATCTAGTTCAACTCTGCTTAGGAAACTGACGAGAACAGTAGCTCCTCTTCAGTCCAATACACTGTACTTACTGGGAAAAGTCGCGAGTGCTATTTGCACTGTGTACGGAAATTAGAGCACAATAGTGACTCTTCTTACAAGAAAACAACTCTTGCTCCTAGGACCAGAAATTGCATTTGATTCAATCCACTTAGGACTGGGAAACAAACGCTAGCTCGCCTTACAAGAAACACGCTCTGCTTTTGAGAATAGGGTACACATCTACTCTATTGTGTTTCCTATGGGGTCCAAACAGTGAGCTTGCTAAGAACAAAAGAACTGTGCTTCCTCCACACACAGGTCATGTTTAGTTCAACTCTCCTTAGGAAACTGACAAAAAAAGTAGCTCCTCTTCAGTCCAATACACTGTACTTGCTGGGAAGAGACGCGGGGGCTATTTGCACTGTGTATGACAATGGGAGCACAATAGTGACTCTTCTTACCAGAAAACAACTCTTGCTCGTAGGACCAGAAACTGCATGTGATTCAACTCCATTTAGGACTGGGAAACAAACGCCAGCTCGCCTTACAAGAAACACACTCTGATTTTGAGAAAACAGCACTCTTCTACTCTACTGTGTTTTTTATGCGGTCCGAACAGTGAGCTTGCTGAGAACAAAAGAACTGTGCTTCCTACACACAGGGGCATATCTAGTTCAACTCTGCTTAGGAACCTGCCTAGAACAGTAGCTCCTCTTCAGTCCAATAAACTGTACATGCTGGGAAGAGAAGCCAGTGCTAGTTGCACTGTGTATGACAATGGGAGCACAATAGTGACTCTTCTTACCAGAAAACAACTCTTGCTCGTAGGACCAGAAACTGCATGTGATTCAACTCCATTTAGGACTGGGAAACAAACGCTAGCTCGCCTTACAAGAAACACACTCTGCTTTTGAGAAAAGAGCACTCTTCTACTCTACTGTGTTTTTTATGGGGTCCGAACAGTGAGCTTGCTGAGAACAAAAGAACTGTGCTTCCTACACACACGGGCATATCTAGTTCAACTCTGCTTAGGAACCTGCCTAGAACAGTAGCTCCTCTTCAGTCCAATACACTGTACATGCTAGGAACAGACGCCAGTGCTAGTTGCCCTGTGTAGGACAATGGGAGCGCAATAGTGACTCTTCTTACCAGAAAAAAACTCTTGTTCTTGGACCAGAAACTGCATGTGATTCAACTCCATTTATGACTGCAAAACAAATGCTACCTCGCCTTATAAGAAACACACTCTGCTTTTGAAAAAAGAGCACTCTTCTACTCTACTGTGTTTACTATGGGGTCCGAACAGTGAGCTTGCTAAGAGCAAAAGAACTGTGCTTCCTGCACACACGGGCCATATCTAGTTCAACTCTGCTTAGGAAACTGACAAGAGCAGTAGCTCCTCTTCAGTCCAACACACTGTACTTGCTGGGAACAGACGCGAGGGCTATATGCATTGTGTATGGCAAAGGGAGCGCAATAGTGACTTTTCTAACCAGAAAACAACTCTTGCTCGTAGGACCAGAAACTGCATGTGTATTTCAACTCCATTTAGGACTGGGAAACAAACGGTAGCTCGCCTTACAAGAAACACACTCTGCTTTTGAGAAAAGAGCACTCTTCTCTCTACTGTGTTTCCTATGGGGTTCGAACAGTGAGATTGCTCAGAACAAAAGAACTGTGCTTCCTGCACACACGGGCCTTATCTAGTTCAACTCTGCTTAGGAAACTGACGAGAACAGTAGCTCCTCTTCAGTCCAATACACTGTAATTGCTGGGAACAGAAACGAGTGCTATTTGCACTGTGTATGGCATTGGGAGTGCAATAGTGACTCTTTTTACCAGAAAACAACTCTTGCTCGTAGGACCAGAAACTGCATGTGATTCAACTCCACTTAGGACTGGGAAACAAACGCTAGCTTGCCTTACAAGAAACAAGCTCTGCTTTTGAGAAAAGGGCACACTTCTACTCTACTGAATTTCCTATATGGCCAGAACAGTGAGCTTGCTCAGAACAAATGAACTGTGCTTCCTACACACACGGGCCATATCTAGTTCAACTCTGCTTAGGAAACTGACAAGAACAGTAGCTCCTCTTCAGTCCAATACACTGCACATGCTGGGAACAGACGCGAGGGCTATTTGCACTGTGTATGGCAAAGGGAGCACAATAGGGACTCTTCTTACCAGAAAACAACTCTTGCTCGTAGGACCAGAAACTGCATGTGTATTTCAACTCCATTTAGGAATGGGAAACAAACGCTAGCTCGCCTTACAAGAAACAAACTCTGCTTTTGAGAAAAATGCACTCTTCTACTCTACTGTGTTTCCTAGGGGTTCGAAATGTGAGCTTGCTCAGAACAAAAAAACTGTGCTTCCTACACACACGGGCCATATCTTGTTCAATTCTGCTTAGGAAACTGACAAGAACAGTAGAACCTCTTCAGTCCAATAGACTCTACATGCTGGGAACAGACGCCAGTGCTATTTGCCCTGTGTGTGACAATGGGAGCGCAATAGTGACTCTTCTTCCCAGAAAACAACTCTTGCTCGTAGGACCAGAACCTGCATGTGATTCAACTCCATTTAGGACTGGGAAACAAACGCTAGCTCGCCTTACAAGAAACACACTCTGCTTTTGAGAAAAGAGCACTCTTCTACTCTTCGGTGTTTCCTACGGGCCAGAACAGTGAGCTTGCTGAGTACAAAAGAACTGTGCTTCCTACACACATGGGCCATATCTAGTTCAACTCTGTATAGGAACCTGACAAGAACAGTAGCTCCTTCAGTCCAATACACTGTACATGCTGGGAACAGAGGCCAGTGCTATTTGCCCTGAGTAAGACAAAGGGAGCGCAATAGTGACTCTTATTACCAGAAAAATCTCTTGCTCGTAGGACCAGAAACTGCATGTGATTCAACTCCATTTAGTACTGGGAAACAAACGCTAGCTCTCCTTACAAGAAACACACTCTGCTTTTGAGAATAGAGCACTCTTCTACTCTACTGTTTTTCCTATAGGGCCAGAACAGTGAGCTTGCTCCGAACAAAAGAACTGTGCTTCCTACACACACGGGCCATATCTAGTTCAATTCTGCTTAAGAAACTGACAGGAACAGTAGATCCTCTTCAGTCCAATACGCTGTACATGCTGGGTACAGACGCCAGTGCTATTTGCACTGTGTATGGCAATGGGAGCGCAATAGTGACTCTTCTAACTAGAAAACAACTGTTGCTCGTAGGACCAGAAACTGCATGTGTATTTCAACTCCATTTAGGACTGGGAAACAAATGCTAGCTCGCCTTACAAGAAACACACTCTGCTTTTGAGGAAAGAGCACTCTTCTACTCTACTGTGTTTCTTATAGGGCCAGAACAGTGAGCTTGCTGAGTACAAAAGAACTGTGCTTCCTACACACATGGGCCATATCTAGTTCAACTCTGCTTAGGAACCTAACAAGAACAGTAGATCCTCTTCAGTCCAATACACTGTACATGCTGGGAACAGAGGCCAGTGCTATATGCCCTGTGTATGACAATGGGAGCACAATAGTGACTCTTCTTACCAGAAAACAACTCTTGCTCGTAGGACCAGAAACTGCATGTGATTCAACTCCATTTAGGACTGGGAAACAAACAATAGCTCGCCTTACAAGAAACACACTCTGCTTTTGAGGAAAGAGCACTCTTCTACTCTACTGTGTTTCCTATAGGGCCAGAACAGTGAGCTTGCTGAGTACAAAGAACTGTGCTTCCTACACACATGGGCCATATCTAGTTCAACTGTGCTGGGGAACCTGACAATAACAGTAGATCATCTTCAGTCCAATACACTGTACATGCTGGGAACAGAGGCCAGGGCTATTTGCCGTGAGTATGACAATGGGAGCGCAATAGTGACTCTTATTACCAGAAAAAACTCTTGCTCGTAGGACCAGAAACTGCATGTGATTCAACTCCATTTAGGACTGGGAAACAAACGCTAGCTCGCCTTACAAGAAACACACTCTGCTTTTGAGAAAAGAGCACTCTTCTACTCTACTGTGTTTCCTATGTGGTCCAAACAGTGAGCTTGCTCAGAACAAAAAAACTGTGCTTCCTACACACACGGGCCATATCTAGTTCTTTTCTGCTTAGGAAACAGACAAGAACAGTAGCTCCTCTTCAGTCCAATACACTGTACTTGCTGGGAACAGACGCGAGTGCTATTTGCACTTTCTATGGCAATGGGAGTACAATAGTGACTTTCCTTACCATAAAACAACTCTTGCTCGTAGGAACAGAAACTGCATGTGGTTCAACTCCATTTAGGACTGGGAAACAAACGCTAGCTCGCCTTACGAGAAACACACTCTGCTTTTGAGAAAAGAGCACTCTTCTACTCTACTGTGTTTCCTATAGGGCCAGAACAGTGAGCTTGCTCAGAACAAAAGAACTGTGCTTCCTACACACACTGGCCATATCAAGTTCAACTCTGCTTAGGAAACTGACAAGAACAGTAGATCCTCTTCAGTCCAATACACTGTACATGCTGGGTACAGATGCCAGTGCTATTTGCACTGTGCATGGCAATAGAGGCGCAATATTGACTCTTCTTACCAGAAATAAACTCTTGCTCGTAGAAACGGAAACTGCATGTGATTCAACTCCATTTAGGACTGGGAAACAAACGCTAGCTCGCCTTACAAGAAACACACTCTGCTTTTGAGAAAAGAGCACTCTTCTACTCTACTGTGTTTCCAATGAGTCCAAACAGTGAGCTTGCTCAGAACAAAAGAACTGTGCTTCCTACACACTCTGGCCATATCTAGTTCAATTCTTCTTAGGAAACTGACAAGAACAGTAGCTCCTCTTCAGTCCAATACACTGTACTTGCTGGGAAGAGACGCGAGTTCTATTTGCATTGTGTATGGCAATGGGAGCACAATAGTGACTTTCCTTACCAGAAAACAACTCTTGCTTGTAGGAACGGAAACTGCATGTGATTCAACTCCACTTAGGACTGAGAAACAAACGCTAGCTCGCCTTACAAAAAACACACTCTGCTTTTGAGGAAAGAGCACTCTTCTACTCTACTGTGTTTCCTACAGGGCCAGAACAGTGAGCTTGCTGAGTACAAAAGAACTGTGCTTCCTACACACATGGGCCATATCTAGTTCAACTCTGCTTAGGAACCTGACAAGAACAGTAGATCCTTTTCAGTCCAACACACTGTACATGCTGGGAACAGAGGCCCGTGCTATTTGCCCTGTGTATGACAATGGGAGCGCAATAGTGACTCTTATTACCAGAAAAAACTCTTGCTCGTAGGACCAGAAACTGCATGTGATTCAATTCCATTTAGAACTGGGAAACAAACGCTAGCTCTCCTTAAAAGAAACACTCTGCTTTTGAGAAAAGAGCAATCCTCTACTCTACTGTGTTTCCTATAGTGCTAGAACAGTGAGCTTCTCAGAACAAAAGAACTGTGCTTCCTACACACACGGGCCATATCTATTTCAATTCTGCTTATGAAACTGACAAGAACAGTAGATCCTTTTCAGTCCAATAACTGTACATGCTGCGTACAGACGCCAGTGCTATTTGCACTGTGTATGGCAATGGGAGCGCAATAGAGACTCTTCTTACCAGAAAACATCTCTTGCTCGTAGGACCAGAAATTGCATGTGATTCAACTCCATTTAGGACTGGGAAACAAACGCTAACTCGCCTTACAAGAAACACACTCTGATTTTGAGAAAAGAGCACTCTTCTACTCTACTGTGTTTCCTATAGGGCCAGAACAGTGAGCTTGCTGAGTACAAAAGAACTGTGCTTCCTACACACATGGGCCATATCTAGTTCAACTCTGCTTAGGAACCTGACAAGAACAGTAGATCCTCTTCAGTCCAATACACTGTACATGCTGGGAACAGAGGCCAGTGCTATTTGCCTGAGTATGACAAAGGGAGCGCAATAGTGACTCTTATTACCAAAAAAACTCTTGCTCGTAGGACCAGAAACTGCATGTGATTCAACTCCATTTAGGACTGGGAAACAAACGCTAGCTCGCCTTACAAGAAACACACTCTGCTTTTGAGAAAAGAGCACTCTTCTACTCTACTGTGTTTCCAATGAGTCCAAACAGTGAGCTTGCTCAGAACAAAAGAACTGTGCTTCCTACACACACGGGCCATATCTATTCAATTTACTTAGGAAACTGACAAGAACAGTAGCTCTTCGTCAGTCCAATACACTGTACGTGCTGGGAACAGACGCGAGTGCTATTTGCACTGTGTATGGCAATTGGAGCGCAATAGTGACTTTCCTTACCAGAAAATAACTCTTGCTCGTAGGAACGGAAACTGCATGTGATTCAACTCCATTTAGGACTGCGAAACAAACGCTAGCTCGCCTTACAAAAAACACACTCTGCTTTTGAGGAAAGAGCACTCTTCTACTCTACTGTGTTTCCTATAGGGCAGTCCATTGAGCTTGCTCAGAACAAAAGAAATGTGCTTCCTACAAACACGGGCCATATCTAGTTCAATTCTGCTTAGGAAACTGACAAGAACAGTAGCTCCTCTTCAGTCCAATACACTCTACATGCTGGGAACAGACGCCCATGCTATTTGCCCTGTGTATGACAATGGGAGCACAATAGTGTCTCTTCTTACCAGAAAACAACTCTTGCTCATAGGACAGAAACTGCATGTGATTCAACTCCATTTAGGACTGGGAAACAAACGCTAGCTAGCCTTACAAGAAACACACTCTGCTTTTGAGAAAAGAGCACTCTTCTACTCTGCTGATTTTCCTATAGGGCCAGTACAGTGAGCTTGCTCAGAACAAAAGAACTGTGCATACTACACACACGGGCCATATCTAGTTCAATTCTGCTTAGGAAACTGACAAGAACAGTAGATCCTCTTCAGTCCAATACACTGTACATGCTGGGTACAGACGCCAGTGCTATTTGCACTGTGTATGGCAATGGGAGCGCAATAGTGACTCTTCTTACCAGAAAACAACTCTTGCTCGTAGGACCAGAAACTGCATGTGATTCAACTCCATTTAGGACTGGGAAACAAACGCTAGCTCGCCTTACAAGAAACACACTCTGCTTTTGAGAAAAGAGCACTCTTCTACCCTACTGTGTTTCCTATGGTGTCCAAACAGTGAGCTTGCTCAGAACAAAAGAACTGTGCTTCCTACACACACGGGCCATATCTAGTTCAATTCTACTTAGGAAACTGACAAGAACAGTAGCTCCTCTTCAGTCCAATACACTGTACTTGCTGGGAACAGATTCGAGTGCTATTTGCACTGTGTATGGAAATGGGAGCACAATAGTGACTTTCCTTACCAGAAAACAACTCTTGCTCATAGGAACGGAAACTGCATGTGATTCAACTCCATTTAGGACTGCGAAACAAAAGCTAGCTCGCCTTACAAAAAACACACTCTGCTTTTGAATAAAGAGCACTCTTCTACCCCACTGTGTTTCCTATAGGGCCAGAACAGTGAGCTTGCTCAGTACAAAAGAACTGTGCTTCCTACACACATGGGCCATATCTAGTTCAACTCTGCTTAGGAACCTGACGAGAACAGTAGATCCTCTTCAGTCCAATACACTGTACATCCTGGGAACAGAGGCCAGTGCTATTTGCCCTGAGTATGACAATGGGAGCGCAATAGTTACTCTTATTACCAGAAAAATCTCTTGCCCGTAGGACCAGAAACTGCATGTGATTCAAATCCATTTAGGACTGGGAAACAAACGCTAGCTCGCCTTACAAGAAACACACTCTGCTTTTGAGAAAAGAGCACTCTTCTACTCTACTGTGTTTCTTATAGGGCCGGAACAGTGAGCTTGCTCAGAACAAAAGAACTGTGCTTCCTACACACACGGGCCATATCTAAATCAACTCTGCTTATGAAACTGACAAGAACAGGAGCTCCTCTTCAGTACAATACACTGTACTTGCTGGGAACAGACGCGAGTGCTATTTGCACTGTGTATGGCAATGGGAGCGCAATAGTGACTTTCCTTACCAGAAAACAACTCTTGCTCGTAGGAACGGAAACTGCATGTGATTCAACTCCATTTAGGACTGCGAAACAAATGCTAGCTCGCCTTACAAAAAACACACTCTGCTTTTGATTAAAGAGCACTCTTCTACTCTACTGTGTTTCTTATAGGGCCAGAACAGTGAGCTTGCTGAGTACAAAAGAACTGAGCTTCCTACACACATGGGCCATATCTAGTTGAACTCTGCTTAGGAAACTGACAAGAACAGTAGCTCCTCTTCAGTCCAATACACTGTACTTGCTGGGAACAGACGCGAGGGCTATTTGCACTGTGTATGGCAAAGGAAGCACAATAGTGACTCTTCTTACCAGAAAACAACTCTTGCTCGTAGGACCAGAAACTGCATGTGTATTTCAACTCTATTTAGAACTGGGAAAAAAACGCTAGCTCGCCTTACAAGAAACAAACTCTGCTTTTGAGAAAAATGCACTTTTCTACTCTACTGTGTTTCCAATGGGGTTCGAAATGTGAGCTTGCTCAGAACAAAAGAACTGTGCTTCCTACACACACGGGCCATATCTTGTTCAATTCTGCTTAGGAAACTGACAAGAACAGTAGAACCTCTTCAGTCCAATAGACTGTACATGCTGGGAACAGACGCCAGTGCTATTTGCCCTGTGTGTGACAATGGGAGCGCAATAGTGACTCTTCTTCCCAGAAAACAACTCTTGCTCGTAGGACCAGAAACTGCATGTGATTCATCTCCATTTAGGACTGGGAAACAAATGCTACCTCGCCTTACAAGAAACACACTCTGCTTTTGAGAAAAGAGCACTCTTCTACTCTACTGTGTTTCCGATGGGGTCCGAACAGTGAGCTTGCTCAGAACAAAAGAACTGTGCTTCCTACACACACGGGCCATATCTAGTTCAACTCTGCTTAGGAAACTGAAAAGAACAGTAGATCCTCTTCAGTCCAATACGCTGTACATGCTGGGTACAGACGCCAGTGCTATTTGCACTTTTTATGGCAATGGGAGCGCAATAGTGGCTCTTCTTACCAGAAAACAACTCTTGCTCGTAGGACCAGAAACTGCATGTGATTCAACTCCATTTAGGACTGGGAAACAAACGCTAGCTCGCCTTACAAGAAACACACTCTGCTTTTCAGAAAAGAGCACTCTTCTGCTCTACTGTGTTTCCTATGGGGTCCAAAGAGTGAGCTTGCTCAGAACAAAAGAGCTGTGCTTCCTACACACACAGACCATATAGAGTTCAATTCTGCTTAGGAAACTGACAAGAACAGTAGCTCCTCTTCAGTCCAATACACTGTACTTTCTGGGAACAGACGCGAGTGCTATTTGCACTGTGTATGGCAATTGGAGCGCAATAGTGACTTTCCTTACCAGAAAATAACTCTTGCTCGTAGGAACGGAAACTGCATGTGATTCAACTCCATTTAGGACTGCGAAACAAACTCTAGCTCACCTTACAAAAAACACACTCTGCTTTTGAGAAAAGAGCACTCTTCTACTTTACTGTGTTTCCTATAGGGCCAGAACAGTGAGCTTTCTGAGTACAAAAGAACTGTGCTTCCTACACACATGGGCCATATCTAGTTCAACTCTGCTTAGGAACCTGACAAGAACAGTAGATCCTCTTCAGTCCAATACACTGTACATCCTGGGAACAGAGGCCAGTGCTATTTGCCCTGAGTATGACAATGGGAGCGCAATAGTTACTCTTATTACCAGAAAAATCTCTTGCCCGTAGGACCAGAAACTGCATGTGATTCAAATCCATTTAGGACTGGGAAACAAACGCTAGCTCGCCTTACAAGAAACACACTCTGCTTTTGAGAAAAGAGCACTCTTCTACTCTACTGTGTTTCTTATAGGGCCGGAACAGTGAGCTTGCTCAGAACAAAAGAACTGTGCTTCCTACACACACGGGCCATATCTAAATCAACTCTGCTTATGAAACTGACAAGAACAGGAGCTCCTCTTCAGTACAATACACTGTACTTGCTGGGAACAGACGCGAGTGCTATTTGCACTGTGTATGGCAATGGGAGCGCAATAGTGACTTTCCTTACCAGAAAACAACTCTTGCTCGTAGGAACGGAAACTGCATGTGATTCAACTCCATTTAGGACTGCGAAACAAATGCTAGCTCGCCTTACAAAAAACACACTCTGCTTTTGATTAAAGAGCACTCTTCTACTCTACTGTGTTTCTTATAGGGCCAGAACAGTGAGCTTGCTGAGTACAAAAGAACTGAGCTTCCTACACACATGGGCCATATCTAGTTGAACTCTGCTTAGGAAACTGACAAGAACAGTAGCTCCTCTTCAGTCCAATACACTGTACTTGCTGGGAACAGACGCGAGGGCTATTTGCACTGTGTATGGCAAAGGAAGCACAATAGTGACTCTTCTTACCAGAAAACAACTCTTGCTCGTAGGACCAGAAACTGCATGTGTATTTCAACTCCATTTAGAACTGGGAAAAAAACGCTAGCTCGCCTTACAAGAAACAAACTCTGCTTTTGAGAAAAATGCACTTTTCTACTCTACTGTGTTTCCAATGGGGTTCGAAATGTGAGCTTGCTCAGAACAAAAGAACTGTGCTTCCTACACACACGGGCCATATCTTGTTCAATTCTGCTTAGGAAACTGACAAGAACAGTAGAACCTCTTCAGTCCAATAGACTGTACATGCTGGGAACAGACGCCAGTGCTATTTGCCCTGTGTGTGACAATGGGAGCGCAATAGTGACTCTTCTTCCCAGAAAACAACTCTTGCTCGTAGGACCAGAAACTGCATGTGATTCATCTCCATTTAGGACTGGGAAACAAATGCTACCTCGCCTTACAAGAAACACACTCTGCTTTTGAGAAAAGAGCACTCTTCTACTCTACTGTGTTTCCGATGGGGTCCGAACAGTGAGCTTGCTCAGAACAAAAGAACTGTGCTTCCTACACACACGGGCCATATCTAGTTCAACTCTGCTTAGGAAACTGAAAAGAACAGTAGATCCTCTTCAGTCCAATACGCTGTACATGCTGGGTACAGACGCCAGTGCTATTTGCACTTTGTATGGCAATGGGAGCCCAATAGTGGCTCTTCTTACCAGAAAACAACTCTTGCTCGTAGGACCAGAAACTGCATGTGATTCAACTCCATTTAGGACTGGGAAACAATCGCTAGCTCGCCTTACAAGAAACACACTCTGCTTTTCAGAAAAGAGCACTCTTCTGCTCTACTGTGTTTCCTATGGGGTCCAAACAGTGAGCTTGCTCAGAACAAAAGAGCTGTACTTCCTACACACACGGACCGTATAGAGTTCAACTCTGCTTAGGAAACTGACAAGAACAGTAGCTCCTCTTCAGTCCAATACACTGTACTTTCTGGGAACAGACGCGAGTGCTATTTGCACTGTGTATGGCAATTGGAGCGCAATAGTGACTTTCCTTACCAGAAAATAACTCTTGCTCGTAGGAACGGAAACTGCATGTGATTCAACTCCATTTAGGACTGCGAAACAAACTCTAGCTCACCTTACAAAAAACACACTCTGCTTTTGAGAAAAGAGCACTCTTCTACTTTACTGTGTTTCCTATAGGGCCAGAACAGTGAGCTTTCTGAGTACAAAAGAACTGTGCTTCCTACACACATGGGCCATATCTCGTTCAACTCTGCTTAGGAAACTGACAAGAACAGTAGCTCCTCTTCAGTCCAATACACTGTACTTGCTGGGAACAGACGCGAGGGCTATTTGCACTGTGTATGGCAAAGGGAGCACAATAGTGACTCTTAAAAACCAGAAAACAACACTTGTTTGTAAGACCAGGAACTGCATGTGTATTTCAGCTCCATTTAGGACTGGGAAACAAATGCTAGCTGGCCTTACAAGAAACACACTCTGCTTTTGAGAAAAAGGCACTGTTCTACTCTACTGTGTTTCCCATGGGTTTCAAAATGTGAGCTTCCTCAGAACAAAAGAACTGTGCTTCCTACACACACGGGCCATACCTAGTTCAATTCTGCTTAAGAAACTGACAAGAACAGTAGAACCTCTTCAGTCCAATAGACTGTACATGCTGGGATCAGACGCCAGTCCTATTTGCCCTGTGTGTGACAATGGGAGCGCAATAGTGACTCTTCTTCCCAGAAAACAACTCTTGCTCGTAGGACCAGAAACTGCATGTGATTCAACTCCATTTAGGACTGGGAAACAAACGCTAGCTCGCCTTACAAGAAACACACTCTGCTTTTGAGAAAAGAGCACTCTTCTACTCTTCTGTGTTTCCTATAGGGCCAGAACAGTGAGCTTGCTCAGTACAAAAGAACTGTGCTTCCTACACACATGGGCCATATCTAGTTCAACTCTGTTTAGGAACCTGACAAGAACAGTAGATCCTCTTCAGTCCAATACACTGTACATGCTGGAAACAGAGGCCAGTGCTATTTGCCCTGAGTAAGACAATGGGAGCACAATAGTCACTCTTATTACCAGAAAAAACTCTTGCTCGTAGGACCAGAAACTGCATGTGATTCAACTCCATTTAGGACTGGGAAACAAACGCTAGTTCTCCTTACAAGAAACACACTCTGCTTTTCAGAAAAGAGCACTCTTCTACTCTACTGTGTTTCCTATAGGGCCAGAACAGTGAGCTTGCTCAGAACAAAAGAACTGTGCTTCCTACACACAGGGGCCATATCTAGTTCAATTCTGCTTAGGAAACTGACAAGAACAGTAGATCCTCTTCAGTCCAATACACTGTACTTGCTGGCAACATACGCGAGGGCTATTTGCACTGTGTATGGCAAAGGGAGCGCAATAGTGACTCTTCTTACCAGAAAACAACTCTTGCTCGTAGGACCAGAAACTGCATGTGTATTTCAACTCCATTTACTGGGAAACAAACGCTAGCTCGCCTTACAAGAAACACAATCTGCTTTTGAGAAAAATGCACTGTTCTACTCTACTGTGTTTCGTATGGGGTTCGAAATGTGAGCTTGCTCAGAACAAAAGAAGTGTGCTTCCTACACACATGGGCCATATCTTGTTAAATTCTGTTTAGGAAACTGACAAGAACAGTAGATCCTCTTCAGTCCAATACACTGTACATGCTGGGTACAGACGCCAGTGCTATTTGCACTGTGTATGGCAATGGGGGCGCAATAGTGACTCTTCTTACCAGAAAACAACTCTTGCTCGTAGGACCAGAAACTGCATGTGATTCAACTCCATTTAGGACTGGGAAACAATCGCTAGCTCGCCTTACAAGAAACACACTCTGCTTTTGAGAAAAGAGCACTCTTCTACTCTACTGTGTTTCCTATGGGGTCCAAACAGTGAGCTTGCTCAGAACAAAAGAACTGTGCTTCCTACACATACGGGCCATATCTAGTTCAATTCTGCTTAGGAATCTGACAAGAACAGTAGCTCCTCTTCAGTCCAATACACTGTACATCCTGGGAACAGAGGCCAGTGCTATTTGCCCTGAGTATGACAATGGGAGCGCAATAGTTACTCTTATTACCAGAAAAAACTCTTGCCCGTAGGACCAGAAACTGCATGGGATTCAAATCCATTTAGGACTGGGAAACAAACGCTAGCTCGCCTTATAAGAAACACACTCTGCTTTTGAGAAAAGAGCACTCTTCTACTCTACTGTGTTTCTTATAGGGCCGGAACAGTGAGCTTGCTCAGAACAAAAGAACTGTGCTTCCTACACACACGGGCCATATCTAATTCAACTCTGCTTACGAAACTGACAAGAACAGGAGCTCCTCTTCAGTACAATACACTGTACTTGCTGGGAACAGATGCGAGTGCTATTTGCACTGTGTATGGCAATGGGAGCGCAATAGTGACTTTCCTTTCCAGAAAACAACTCTTGCTGATAGGAACGGAAACTGCATGTGATTCAACTCCATTTAGGACTGCGAAACAAATGCTAGCTCGCCTTACAAAAAACACACTCTGCTTTTGATTAAAGAGCACTCTCCTACTCTACTGTGTTTCTTATAGGGCCAGAACAGTGAGCTTGCTGAGTACAAAAAAACTGAGCTTCCTACACACATGGGCATATCTAGTTGAACTCTGCTTAGGAAACTGACAAGAACAGTAGCTCCTCTTCAGTCCAATACACTGTACTTGCTGGGAACAGACGCAAGGGCTATTTGCACTGTGTATGGCAAAGGAAGCACAATAGTGACTCTTCTTACCAGAAAACAACTCTTGCTCGTAGGACCAGAAACTGCATGTGTATTTCAACTCCATTTAGGAATGGGAAACAAACGCTAGCTCGCCTTACAAGAAACAAACTCTGCTTTTGAGAAAAATGCACTGTTCTACTCTACTGTGTTTCCTATGGGGTTCGAAATGTGAGCTTGCTCAGAACAAAAGAACTGTGCTTCCTACACACACGGGCCATATCTTGTTCAATTCTGCTTAGGAAACTGACAAGAACAGTAGAACCTCTTCAGTCCAATAGACTGTACATGCTGGGAACAGACGCCAGTGCTATTTGCCCTGTGTGTGACAATGGGAGCGCAACAGTGACTCTTCTTCCCAGAAAACAACTCTTGCTCGTATGACCAGAAACTGCATGTGATTCAACTCCATTTAGGACTGGGAAACAAACGCTAGCTTGCCTTACAAGAAACATACTCTGCTTTTGAGAAAAGAGCACTCTTCTACTCTACTGTGTTTCCGATGGGGTCCAAACAGTGAGCTTGCTCAGAACAAAAGAACTGTGCTTCCTACACACGGGCCATATCTAGTTCAACTCTGCTTAGGAAACTGAAAAGAACAGTAGATCCTCTTCAGTCCAATACGCTGTACATGCTGGGTACAGACGCCAGTGCTATTTGCACTTTGTATGGCAATGGGAGCGCAATAGTGGCTCTTCTTACCAGAAAACAACTCTTGCTCATAGGACCAGAAACTGCATGTGATTCAACTCCATTTAGGACTGGGAAACAAACGCTAGCTTGCCTTACAAGAAACACACTCTGCTTTTGAGAAAAGAGCACTCTTCTACTCTACTGTGTTTCCTATAGGGCCAGAACAGTGAGCTTGCTCAGATCAAAGAAACTGTGCTTCCTACACACACGGGCCATATCTAGTTCAATTCTGCTTAGGAAACTGACAAGAACAGTAGCTCTTCTTCAGTCCAATACACTGTACTTGCTGGGAACAGACGCGAGTGCTATTTGCACTGTGTATGCAATGGGAGCGCAAGAGTGACTTTCCTTACCAGAAAACAACTCTTGCTCGTAGGAACGGAAACTTCATGTGATTCAACTCCATTTAGGACTGCGAAACAAACGCTAGCTCGCCTTACAAAAAACACACTCTGCTTTTGAGGAAAGAGCACACTTCTACTCTACTGTGTTTCCTATAGGGCCAGAACAGTGAGCTTGCTGAGTACAAAAGAACTGTGCTTCCTACACACATGGGCCATATCTAGTTCAACTCTGCTTAGGAACCTGACAAGAACAGTAGAACCTCTTCAGTCCAATACACTGTACATGCCGGGAGCAGAGGCCCGTGCTATTTGCCTGTGTATGACAATGGGAGTGCAATATTGACTCTTATTACCAGAAAAAACTCTTGCTCGTAGGACCAAAAACTGCATGTGATTCAACTCCATTTAGAACTGGGAAACAAACGCTAGCTCTCCTTACAAGAAACATACTCTGCTTTTGAGAAAAGAGCACTCATCTACTCTACTGTGTTTCCTATAGGGTTAGAACAGTGAGCTTGCTCAGAACAAAAGAACTCTGCTTCCTACACACACGGGCCATAACTAGTTCAATTCTGCTTAGGAAACTGACAAGAACAGTAAATCCTCTTCAGTCCAATACACTGTACATGCTGGGTACAGACGCCAGTGCTATTTGCACTGTGTATGGCAATGGGGGCGCAATAGTGACTCTTCTTACCAGAAAACGACTCTTGCTCGTAGGACCAGAAACTGCATGTGATTCAACTCCATTTAGGACTGGGAAACAATCGCTAGCCCGCCCTACAAGAAACACACTCTACTTTTCAGAAAAGAGCACTCTTCTACTCTACTGTGTTTCCTATGGGGTCCGAACAGTGAGCTTGCTCAGAACAAAAGAACTGTGCTTCCTACACACATGGACCATATATAGTCCAATTCTGCTTAGGAAACTGACAAGAACAGTCGCTCCTCTTCAGTCCAATACACTGTACTTTCTGGGAACAGAAGCGAGTGCTATTTGCACTGTGTATGGCAATTGGAGCGCAATAGTGACTTTCCTTACCAGAAAATAACTCTTGCTCGTAGGAACGGAAACTGCATGTGATTCAACTCCATTTAGGACTGCGAAACAAACGCTAGCTCACCTTACAAAAAACACACTCTGCTTTTGAGAAAAGAGCACTCTTCTACTTTACTGTGTTTCCTATAGGGTCAGAACAGTGAGCTTGCTGAGTACAAAAGAACTGTGCTTCCTACACACATGGGCCATATCTCGTTCAACTCTGCTTAGGAAACTGACAAGAACAGTAGCTCCTCTTCAGTCCAATACACTGTACTTGCTGGGAACAGACGCGAGGGCTATTTGCACTGTGTATGGCAAAGGGAGCACAATAGTGACTCTTAAAAACCAGAAAACAACTCTTGCTTGTAAGACCAGAAACTGCATGTGTATTTCAACTCCATTTAGGACTGGGAAACAAACGCTAGCTGGCCTTACAAGAAACACACTCTGCTTTTGAGAAAAATGCACTGTTCTACTCTACTGTGTTTCCTATGTGGTTAGAAATGTGAGCTTCCTCAGAACAAAAGAACTGTGCTTCCTACACACACGGGCCATACCTAGTTCAATTCTGCTTAAGAAACTGACAAGAACAGTAGAACCTCTTCAGTCCAATAGACTGTACATGCTGGGAACAGACGCCAGTCCTATTTGCCCTGTGTGTGACAATGGGAGCGCAATAGTGACTCTTCTTCCCAGAAAACAACTCTTGCTCGTAGGACCAGAAACTGCATGTGATTCAACTCCATTTAGGACTGGGAAACAAACGCTAGCTCGCCTTACAAGAAACACACTCTACTTTTGAGAAAAGAGCACTCTTCTACTCTTCTGTGTTTCCTATAGGGCCAGAACAGTGAGCTTGCTGAGTACAAAAGAACTGTGCTTCCTACACACATGGGCCATATCTAGTTCAACTCTGTTTAGGAACCTGAGAAGAACAGTAGATCCACTTCAGTCCAATACACTGTACATGCTGGAAACAGAGGCCAGTGCTATTTGCCCTGAGTAAGACAATGGGAGCGCAATAGTGACTCTTATTACCAGAAAAAACTCTTGCTCGTAGGACCAGAAACTGCATGTGATTCAACTCCATTTAGGACTGCGAAACAAACGCTAGCTCGCCTTACAAAAAACACACTCTGCTTTTGAGAAAAGAGCACTCTTCTACTCTACTGTGTTTCCTATGGGGTCCAAACAGTGAGCTTGCTCAGAACAAAAGAACTGTGCTTCCTACACACACGGGCCATATCTAGTTCAATTCTGCTTAGGAATCTGACAAGAACAGTAGCTCCTCTTCAGTCCAATACACTGTACTTGCTGGGAACAGACGCCAGTGCTATTTGCACTGTGTATGGCAATGGGAGCGCAATAGTGACTCTTCTTACCAGTAAACAACTCTTGCTCGTAGGACCAGAAACTGCATGTGATTCAACTCCATTTAGGACTGGGAAACAAACCCTAGCTCGCCTTACAAGAAACACACTCTGCTTTTGAGAAAAGAGCACTCTTCTATTCTTCTGTGTTTCCTATAGGGCCAGAACAGTGAGCTTGCTCAGAACAAAAGAACTGTGCTTCCTACACACACGGGCCATAACTAGTTCAATTCTGCTTAGGAAACTGACAAGAACAGTAGATCCTCTTCAGTCCAATACACTGTACTTGCTGGGAAAAGACGCGAGTGCTATTTGCACTGTGTATGGCAATGGGAGCGCAATAGTGACTTTCCTTACCAGAAAACAACTCTTGCTCATAGGAACGGAAACTGCATGTGATTCAACTCCATTTAGGATTGGGAAACAAACGCTAGCTCGCCTTACAAGAAACACACTCTGCTTTTGAGGAAAGAGCACTCTTCTACTCTACTGTGTTTCCTATAGGGCCAGAACAGTGAGCTTGCTGAGTACAAAAGAACTGTGCTTCCTACACACATGGGCCATATCTAGTTCAACTCTGCTTAGGAACCTGACAAGAACAGTAGATCCTCTTCAGTCCAATACACTGTACATGCTGGGAACAGAGGCCAGTGCTATTTGCCCTGAGTAAGACAATGGGAGCGCAATAGTGACTCTTATTACTAGAAAAAACTCTTGCTCGTAGGACCAGAAACTGCATGTGATTCAACTCCATTTAGGACTGGGAAACAAACGCTAGCTCTCCTTACAAGAAACACACTCTGCTTTTGAGAAAAGAGCACTCTTCTACTCTACTGTGTTTCCTATAGGGCCTGAACAGTGAGCTTGCTGAGTACAAAAGAACTGTGCTTCCTACACACATGGGCCATATCTAGTTCAACTCTGCTTAGGAAACTGACAAGAACAGTAGCTCCTCTTCAGTCCAATACACTGTACTTGCTGGGAACAGACGCGAGGGCTATTTGCACTGTGTATGGCAAAGGGAGCACAATAGTGACTCTTCTTACCAGAAAACAACTCTTGCTCGTAGGACCAGAAACTGCATGTGTATTTCAACTCCATTTAGGACTGGGAAACAAACGCTAGCTCGCCTTACAAGAAACACACTCTGCTTTTGAGAAAAATGCACTGTTCTACTCTACTGTGTTTCCTATGGGGTTCGAAATGTGAGCTTGCTCAGAACAAAAGAACTGTGCTTCCTACACACACGGGCCATATCTTGTTCAATTCTGCTTAGGAAACTGACAAGAACAGTAGATCCTCTTCAGTCCAATACACTGTACATGCTCTGTACAGACGCCAGTGCTATTTGCACTGTGTATGGCAATGGGAGCGCAATAGTGACTCTTCTTACCAGAAAACAACTCTTGCTCGTAGGACCAGAAACTGCATGTGATTCAACTCCATTTAGGACTGGGAAACAAACGCTAGCTCGCCTTACAAGAAACACACTCTGCTTTTGAGAAAAGAGCACTCTTCTACTCTACTGTGTTTCCTATGGTGTCCAAACAGTGAGCTTGCTCAGAACAAAAGAACTGTGCTTCCTACACACGGGCCATATCTAGTTCAATTCTACTTAGGAAACTGACAAGAACAGTAGCTCCTCTTCAGTCCAATACACTGTACTTGCTGGGAACAGATTCGAGTGCTATTTGCACTGTGTATGGAAATGGGAGCACAATAGTGATTTTCCTTACCAGAAAACAACTCTTGCTCATAGGAACGGAAACTGCATGTGATTCAACTCCATTTAGGACTGCGAAACAAAAGCTAGCTCGCCTTACAAAAAACACACTCTGCTTTTGAATAAAGACCACTCTTCTACCCCACTGTGTTTCCTATAGGGCCAGAACAGTGAGCTTGCTCAGTACAAAAGAACTGTGCTTCCTACACACATGGGCCATATCTAGTTCAACTCTGCTTAGGAACCTGACAAGAACAGTAGATCCTCTTCAGTCCAATACACTGTACATCCTGGGAACAGAGGCCAGGGCTATTTGCCCTGAGTATGACAATGGAAGCGCAATAGTTACTCTTATTACCAGAAAAAACTCTTGCCCGTAGGACCAGAAACTGCATGTGATTCAAATCCATTTAGGACTGGGAAACAAACGCTAGCTCGCCTTACAAGAAACACACTCTGCTTTTGAGAAAAGAGCACTCTTCTACTCTACTGTGTTTCTTATAGGTCCGGAACAGTGAGCTTGCTCAGAACAAAAGAACTGTGCTTCCTACACACACGGGCCATATCTAATTCAACTCTGCTTATGAAACTGACAAGAACAGGAGCTCCTCTTCAGTACAATACACTGTACTTGCTGGGAACAGACGCGAGTGCTATTTGCACTGTGTATGGCAATGGGAGCGCAATAGTGACTTTCCTTACCAGAAAACAACTCTTGCTCATAGGAACGGAAACTGCATGTGATTCAACTCCATTTAGGACTGCAAAACAAATGCTAGCTCGCCTTACAAAAAACACACTCTGCTTTTGATTAAAGAGCACTCTCCTACTCTACTGTGTTTCTTATAGGGCCAGAACAGTGAGCTTGCTGAGTACAAAAGAACTGAGCTTCCTACACACATGGGCCATATCTAGTTGAACTCTGCTTAGGAATCTGACAAGAACAGTAGCTCCTCTTCAGTCCAATACACTGTACTTGCTGGGAACAGACGCCAGTGCTATTTGTACTGTGTATGGCAATGGGAGCGCAATAGTGACTCTTCTTACCAGTAAACAACTCTTGCTCGTAGGACCAGAAACTGCATGTGATTCAACTCCATTTAGGACTGGGAAACAAACCCTAGCTCGCCTTACAAGAAACACACTCTGTTTTTGAGAAAAGAGCACTCTTCTACTCTTCTGTGTTTCCTATAGGGCCAGAACAGTGAGCTTGCTCAGAACAAAAGAACTGTGCTTCCTACACACACGGGCCATAACTAGTTCAGTTCTGCTTAGTAAACTGACAAGAACAGTAGATCCTCTTCAGTCCAATACACTGTACTTGCTGGGAACAGACGCGAGTGCTATTTGCACTGTGTATGGCAATGGGAGCGCAATAGTGACTTTCCTTACCAGAAAACAACTCTTGCTCGTAGGAACGGAAACTGCATGTGATTCAACTCCATTTAGGATTGGGAAACAAACGCTAGCTCGCCTTACAAGAAACACACTCTGCTTTTGAGGAAAGAGCACTCTTCTACTTTACTGTGTTTCCTATAGGGCCAGAACAGTGAGCTTGCTGAGTACAAAAGAACTGTGCTTCCTACACACATGGGCCATATCTAGTTCAACTGTGCTTAGGAACCTGACAAGAACAGTAGATCCTCTTCAGTCCAATACACTGTAAATGCTGGGAACAGAGGCCAGGGCTATTTGCCCTGAGTATGACAATGGGAGCGCAATAGTGACTCTTATTACCAGAAAAAACTCTTGCTCGTAGGACCAGAAACTGCATGTGATTCAACTCCATTTAGGACTGGGAAACAAACGCTAGCTCGCCTTACAAGAAAGACACTCTGCTTTTGACAAAAGAGCACTCTTCTACTCTACTGTGTTTCCTATGGGGTCCAAACAGTGAGCTTGCTCAGAACAAAAGAACTGTGCTTCCTACACACACGGGCCATATCTAGTTCAATTCTTCTTAGGAAACTGACAAGAACAGTAGCTCCTCTTCAGTCCAATACACTGTACTTAATGGGAACATACGCGAGTGCTATTTGCACTGTGTATGGCAATGGGAGCGCAATAGTGACTTTCCTTACCAGAAAACAACTCTTGCTCGTAGGAATGGAACCTGCATGTGATTCAACTCCATTTAGAACTGGGAAACAAACGCTAGCTCTCCTTAAAAGAAACACACTCTGCTTTTGAGAAAAGAGCACTCCTCTACTCTACTGTGTTTCCTATAGGGCTAGAACAGTGAGCTTGCTCAGAACAAAAGAACTGTGCTTCCTACACACACGGGCCATATCTAGTTCAATTCTGCTTAGGAAACTGACAAGAACAGTAGATCCTTTTCCGTCCAATACACTGTACATGCTGGGTACAGACGCCAGTGCTATGTGCACTGTGTATGGCAATGGGAGCGCAATAGTGACTCTTCTTACCAGAAAACATCTCTTGCTCATAGGACCAGAAACTGCATGTATTTCAACTCCATTTAGGACTGGGAAACAAACGCTAGCTCGCCTTACAAGAAACACACTCTGCTTTTGAGAAAAGAGCACTCTTCTACTCTACTGTGTTTCCTATGGGGTCCAAACAGTGAGCTTGCTCAGAACAAAAGAACTGTGCTTCCTAAACACACGGGCCATATCTAGTTCAATTCTGCTTAGGAAACAGACAAGAACAGTAGCTCCTCTTCAGTCCAATACACTGTACTTTCTGGGAACAGACGCGAGTGCTATTTGCACTGTGTATGGCAATGGGAGTGCAATAGTGACTTTCCTTACCAGAAAACAACTCTTGCTCGTAGGAATGGAAACTGCATGTGATTCAACTCCATTTAGGACTACGAAACAAACCCTAGCTTGCCTTACAAAAAACACACTCTGCTTTTGAGGAAAGAGCACTCTTCTAATCTACTGTGTTTCCTATAGGGCCAGAACAGTGAGCTTGCTGAGTACAAAAGAACTGTGCTTCCTACACACATGGGCCATATCTAGTTCAACTCTGCTTAGGAACATGACAAGAACAGTAGATCCTCTTCAGTCCAATACACTGTACATGATGGAAACAGAGGCCAGTGCTATTTGCCCTCTGTGACAATGGGAGCACAATTGTGACTCTTCTTACCAGAAAACAACTCTTGCTCATAGCACCAGAAACTGCATGTGATTCAACTCCATTTAGGACTGGGAAACAAACACTAGCTCGCCTTACAAGAAACACACTCTGTTTTTGAGAAAAGAGCACTCTTCTACTCTACTGTGTTTCCTATAGGGCCAGAACAGTGAGCTTGCTGAGAACAAAAGAACTGTACTTCCTACACACATGGGCCATATCTAGTTCAACTCTGCTTAGGAACCTGACAAGAACAGTAGATCGTCTTCAGTCCAATACACTGTACATGCTGGGAACAGAGGCCAGTGCTATGTGCCTGAGTATGACAAAGGGAACGCAATAGTGACTCTTATTACCAGAAAACAACTCTTGCTTGTAGGACCAGAAACTGCATGTGAATCAACTCCATTTAGGACTGGGAAACAAACGCTAGCTCGCCTTACAAGAAACACACTCTGCTTTTGAGAAAAGAGCACTCTTCTACTCTACTGTGTTTCCTATAGGGCCAGAACAGTGAGCTTGCTCAGAACAAAAGAACTGTGCTTCCTACACACACGGGCCATATCTAGTTCAATTCTGCTTAGGAAACTGACAAGAACAGTAGATCCTCTTCAGTCCAATACGCTGTAAATGCTGGGTACAGACGCCAGTGCTATTTGTACTGTGAATGGCAATGGGAGCGCAATAGTGACTCTTCTTACCAGTAAACAACTCTTACTCGTAGGACCAGAAACTGCATGTGATTCAACTCCATTTAGGACTGGGAAACAAACGCTAGCTCGCCTTACAAGAAACACACTCTGCTTTTGAGAAAGAGCACTCTTCTACTCTTCTGTGTTTCCTATAGGGCCAGAACAATGAGCTTGCTGAGTACAAAAGAACTGTGCTTCCTACACACATGGGCCATATCTAGTTCAACTCTGCTTAGGAACCTGACAAGAACAGTAGATCCTCTTCAGTCCAATACACTGTACATGCTGGGAACAGAGGCCAGTGCTATTTGCCCTGAGTAAGACAATGGGAGCGCAATAGTGACTCTTATTACTAGAAAAAACTCTTGCTCGTAGGACCAGAAACTGCATGTGATTCAACTCCATTTAGGACTGGGAAACAAACGCTAGCTCTCCTTACAAGAAACACACTCTGCTTTTGAGAAACGAGCACTCTTCTATTCTACTGTGTTTCCTATAGGGCCAGAACAGTGAGCTTGCTCAGAACAAAAGAACTGTGCTTCCTACACACACGGGCCATAACTAGCTCAATTCTGCTTAGGAAACTGACAAGAACAGTAGCTCCTCTTCAGTCCAATACACTGTACTTGCTGGGAACAGACGCGAGGGCTATTTTCACTGTGTATGGCAAAGGGAGCACAATAGTGACTCTTCAAAACCGGAAAACAACTCTTGCTCGTAAGACCAGAAACTGCATGTGTATTTCAACTCCATTTAGGACTGGGAAACAAATGCTAGCTCGCCTTACAAGAAACACACTCTGCTTTTGAGAAAAATGCACTCTTCTACTCTACTGTGTTTCCTATGGGGTTCGAAATGTGAGCTTGCTCAGAACAAAAGAACTGTGCTTCCTGCACACACGGGCCATATCTTGTTCAATTCTGCTTAGGAAACTGACAAGAACAGTAGAACCTCTTCAGTCCAATACGCTGTACATGCTGGGAACAGACGCCAGTGCTATTTGCACTGTGAATGGCAATGGGAGCGCAATAGTGACTCTTCTTACCAGTAAACAACTCTTGCTCGTAGGACCAGAACCTGCATGTGATTCAACTCCATTTAGGACTGGGAAACAAACGCTAGCTCGCCTTACAAGAAACACACTCTGCTTTTGAGAAAAGAGCACTCTTCTACTCTTCTGTGTTTCCTATAGGGCCAGAACAGTGAGCTTGCTGAGTACAAAAGAACTGTGCTTCCTACACACATGGGCCATATCTAGGTCAACTCTGCTTAGGAACCTGACAAGAACAGTAGATCCTCTTCAGTCCAATACACTGTACATGCTGGGAACAGAGGCCAGTGCTATTTGCCCTGAGTAAGACAATGGGAGCGCAATAGTGACTCTTATTACTAGAAAAAACTCTTGCTCGTAGGACCAGAAACTGCATGTGATTCAACTCCATTTAGGACTGGGAAACAAACTCTAGCTCTCCTTACAAGAAACACACTCTGCTTTTGAGAAAAGAGCAGTCTTCTACTCTACTGTGTTTCCTATAGGGCCAGAACAGTGAGCTTGCTCAGAAGAAAAGAACTGTGCTTCCTACACACACGGGCCATAACTAGCTCAATTCTGCTTAAAAAACTGACAAGAACAGTAGTGCCTCTTCAGTCCAACACACTGTACTTGCTGAGAACAGACGCGAGTGCTATTTGCACTGTGTATGGCAATGGGAGCGCAATAGTGACTTTCCTTACCAGAAAACAACTCTTGTTAGTAGGCACGAAAACTGCATGTGATTCAACTCCATTTAGGACTGGGAAACAAACGATAGCTCGCCTTACAAGAAACACACTCTGCTTTTGAGGAAAGAGCACTCTTCTACTCTACTGTGTTTCCTATAGGGCTAGAACAGTGAGCTTGCTGAGTACAAAAGAACTGTGCTTCCTACACACATGGGCCATATCTAGTTCAACTGTGCTGAGGAACCTGACAGGAACAGTAGATCCTCTTCAGTCCAATACACTGTACATGCTGGGAACAGAGGCTTGGGCTATTTGCCCAAAGTATGACAATGGGAGCTCAATAGTGACTCTTATTAACAGAAAAAACTCTTGCTCGTAGGACCAGAAACTGCATGTGATTCAACTCCATTTAGGACTGGGAAACAAACGCTAGCTCGCCTTACAAGAAAGACACTCTGCTTTTGAGAAAAGAGCACTCTTCTACTCTACTGTGTTTCCTATGGGGTCCAAACAGTGAGCTTGCTCAGAACAAAAGAACTGTGCTTCCTACACACACGGGCCATATCTAGTTCAATTCTTCTTAGGAAACTGACAAGAACAGTAGCTCCTCTTCAGTCCAATACACTGTACTTGCTGGGAACAGACGCGAGTGCTATTTGCACTGTGTATGGCAATGGGAGCGCAATAGTGACTTTCCTTACCAGAAAACAACTCTTGCTCGTAGGAACGGAAACTGCATGTGATTCAACTCCACTTAGGACTGCGAAACAAACGCTAGCTCGCCTTACAAAAAACACACTCTGCTTTTGAGGAAAGAGCACTCTTCTACTCTACTGTGTTTCCTATAGGGCCAGAACAGTGAGCTTGCTGAGTACAAAAGAACTGTGCTTCCTACACACATGGGCCATATCTAGTTCAACTCAGCTTAGGAACCTGACAAGAACAGTAGATCCTTTTCAGTCCAACACATTGTACATGCTGGGAACAGAGGCCCGTGCTATTTGCCCTATGTATGACAATGGGAGCGCAATAGTGACTCTTATTACCAGAAAAAACTCTTGCTCGTAGGACCAGAAACTGCATGAGTATTTCAACTCCATTTAGGACTGGGAAACAAACGCTAGCTCGCCTTACAAGAAACACACTCTGCTTTTGAGAAAAATGCACTCTTCTACTCTACTGTGTTTCCTATGGGGTTCGAAATGTGAGCTGGCTCAGAACAAAAGAACTGTGCTTCCTACACACACGGGCCATATCTAGTTCAACTCTGCTTAGGAAACTGACAAGAACAGTATCTCCTCTTCAGTCGAATACACTGTACTTGCTGGGAACAGACGCGAGTGC
>NW_026737119.1:0-49817 GCF_949786415.1 Peromyscus eremicus | reverse complement strand
TGACTCTTCTTTCCAGAAAACAACTCTTGCTCGTAGGACCAGAAACTGCATGTGATTCTACTCCATTTAGGACTGGGAAACAAACGCTAGCTCGCTTTACAAGAAAGACACTCTGCTTTTGAGAAAAGAGCACTCTTCTATTCTACTGTGTTTCCTATGGGGTCCGAACAGTGAGCTTGCTCAGAACAAAAGAACTGTGCTTCCTTCACACACGGGCCATATCTAGTTCAACTCTGCTTAGGAAACTGACAAGAACAGTAGATCCTCTTCAGTCCAATACACTTTACATGCTGGGAACAGACGCCAGTGCTATTTGCCCCTTGTATGACAATGGGAGCACAATAGTGACTCTTCTTACCATAATACAACTCTTGCTCGTAGGACCAGAAACTGCATGTGATTCAACTCCATTTAGGACTGGGAAACAAACGCTAGCTCGCCTTAGAAGAAACACATTCTGCTTTTGAGAAAAGAGCACTCTTCTACTCTACTGTGTTTCCATTAGGGCCAGAAGAATGAGCTTGCTCAGAACAAAAGAACTGTGCTTCCTACACACACAGGCCATATCTAGTTCAACTCTGCTTAGGAAACTGACAAGGACAGTAGCTCCTCTTCAGTCCAATACACTGTACTTGCTCGGAACAGACGTGAGTGCTATTTGCACTGTTTATCGCAAAGGGAGCACAATAGTGACTTTCCTTACAAGAATACATTCCTTGCTCATAGGAACAGAAACTGCATGTGATTCAACTCCATTTTGGACTGGGAAACAAACGCTAGCTCGCCTTACAAGAAACACACTCTGCTTTTGAGAAAAGAGCACTCTTCTATTCTACTGTGTTTACTAAGGGGTCCGAAAAGTGAGCTTGCTCAGAACAAAAGAACTGTGCTTCCTACACACATGGGTCATATCTAGTTCAACTCTGCTTAGGAAACTGACAAGAGCAGTAGCTCCTCTTCAGTCCAATACACTGTACTTAATGGGAACAGACGCGAGTGCTATTTGCACTGTGTATGGCAAAGGGAGCACAATAGTGACTTTCCTTTCCAGAAAACAAGTCTTGCTCGTAGGACAGAAACTCCATGTGATTCAACTCCATTTAGGACTGGGAAACAAACGCTAGCTCGCCTTACAAGAAAAACACTCTGCTTTTGCGAAAAGAGCACTCTTCTACTCTACTGTGTTTCTTATAGGCCAGAAGAGTGAGCTTGCTCAGAACAAAAGAACTGTGCTTCCAACACACACGGGCTATATCTAGTTCAACTCTGTTTAGGAAACTGACAAGAACAGTAGCTCCTCTTCAGTCCAATACACTGTACTTGCTAGGAGCAGACGCGAGTGCTATTTGCACTGTGTATGGCAATGGGAACACAATAGTGACTCTTCTTACCAGAAAACAACTCTTGCTGGTAGGACCAGAAACTGCATGGGATTCAACTCCATTTAGGACTGGGAAACAAAAGCTAGCTCGCCTTACAAGAAACACACTCTGCTTTTGAGAAAAGAGCAATCTTCTACTCTACTTTGTTTCCTATAGGGCCAAAACAGTGAGCTTGCTCAGAACAAAAGAACTGTGCTTCCTACACACACGGGCCATATCTAGTTCAACTCTGCTTAGGAGACTGACAAGAACAGTAGCTCCTCTTCTGTCCAATACACTGTACTTGCAAAGAACATTAGCGAGAGTTGTTAGCACTGTGTATGGCAATAGAAGCACAATAGTGACTCTTCTTACCAGAAAACAACTCTTGCTCATAGGACAAGAAACTGCATGTAATTCAACTCCATTTAGGACTGGGAACAAAATGCTTGCTCACCTTACCAGAAACACACTCTGCTTTTGAGAAAAGAGCACTCTTCCACACTTCTGTGTTTCCTATAGGACCAGAGCAGTGAGATTGCTCAGAACAAAAGAACTGTGCTTCCTACACACACGGGCCATGTCTCGTTCAACTCTGCTTAGGAAACTGACAAGAACAGTGGCTCCTCTTCAGTCCAATACACTGTACTTTCTGGGAGCAGTCACGAGTGCTATTTGCACTGCGTATGGCAATGGGAGCGAAATAGTGACTCTTCTTGCCAGAAATCAACTCTTGCACCTAGGACCAGAAACAGCATGGGACTCAACTCTGTTTCTGACTAGGAAACAAACACTAGCTAGCCTTACAAGAAACACACTCTGCTTTTGAGAAACGAGCACTCTTCTACTCTACTGTGTTTACTATGGGGTCTGAAAATTCAGCTTGCTCAGAACAAAAGAACTGTGCTTCACACACACACGGGCCATATCTAGTTCAACTCTGCTTAGGAAACTGACAAGAACAGTAGCTCCTCTTCTGTCCAATACACTGTACTTGCTGGGAACAGACTCGAGTGCTATTTGCACTGAGTATGGCAATTGTAGCACAATAGTGACTCTTCTTTCCAGAAAACAACTCTTGCTCGTAGGACCAGAAACTGCATGTGATTCAACTCCATTTAGGACTGGGAAACAAACGCTAGCTAGCCTTACAAGAAACAAACTCTGCTTCTGAGAAAAGAGCACTCTCCTACTCTTCTGTGTTTCCTATAGGGCCAGAACAGTGAGCTTGCTCAGAACAAAAGAACTGTGCTTCCTACACACACGGGCCATATCTAGTTCAACTCTGCTTAGGAAACTGACAAGAACAGTAGCTCCTCTTCAGTCCAATACACTGTACTTGTTGGGAACAGACGTGAATGCTATTTGCACTGTTTATGGCAAAGGGAGAACAATAGTGACTTTCCTTTCCAGAAAACATCCCTTTCTCATAGCACCAGAAACTGCATGTGATTCAACTCCATTTAGGACTGCGAAACTAACGTTAGCTCGCCTTACAAGAAACACACTCTGCTTTTGAGAAAAGAGCACTCTTCTACTCTACTGTGTTTCCTTTGGGGTCCAAACAGTGAGCTTGCTCAGAACAAAAGAACTGTGCTTCCTACACACACGGGCCATATCTAGTTCAACTCTGCTTAGGAAACTGACAAGAACAGTAGATCCTCTTCAGTCCAATACACTGTACTTGCTGGGAACAGACGCGAGTGCTATTTGTCCTCTATATGGCAATGGGAGCACAATAGTGACTCTTCTCACCACAAAACACCTCTTGCTCTTAGGACCAGAAACTGCATGGGATTCAACTCCATTTCGGACTGGGAAACAAACGCTAGCTCGCCTTACAAGAAACACACTCTGCTTTTGAGAAAAGAGCACTCTTCTACTCTACTGTGTTTCCTATGGTGTCTGAACAGTGAGCTTGCTCAGAACAAAAGAACTGTGCTTCCTACACACACGGGCCATATCTAGTTCAACTCTGCTTAGGAAACTGACAAGAACAGTAGCTCCTCTTCAGTCCAATGCACTGTACTTGCAGGGAACAGATGCGAGTGCTATTTGTACTGTGTATGGCAATGGGAGCGCAATGTGACTTTCCTTACCAGAAAACAACTCTTGCTTATTGGACCAAAAACTGCATGTGATTCAACTCCATTTAGGAGTGGGAAACAAACACTAGCTCGCCTTACAAGAAACACACTCTGCTTTTGAGAAAAGAGCACTCTTCTACTCTTCTGTGTTTCCTATAGGGCCAGAATAGTGAGCTTGCTCAGAAAAAAAGAACTGTGCTTCCTACACAAACGGCATTATCTAGTTCAATTCTGCTTGGGAAACTGACAAGAACAGTAGATCCTCTTCATTCCAATACACTGTACATGCTGGGAATAGACGCCAGTGCTATTTGCCCTGTGTTTGACAATGGGAGCGCAACAGTGACTCTTCTTACCAGAAAACAACTGTTGCTCCTAGGAACAGAAACTGCATGTGATTCAACTCCATTTAGGACTGGGAAACAAACGCTAGCTCGCCTTACAACAAACACAATCTGCTTTTGAGAAAAGAGCACTCTTCTACTCCAATGTGTTTCCTATAGGGCCAGAACAGTGAGCTTGCTCAGAACAAAAGAACTGTGCTTCCTACACACAGGGGCCATATCCAGTTCAATTCTGCTTAGCAAACTGACAAGAACAGTAGCTCATCTTCAGTCCAATACACTGTACTTGTTGCGAACAGACGTGAGTGCTATTTGCACTGTGTATGGCAATGGGAGCCCAATAGTGACTCTTCTTACCAGAAAACAACACTTGCTCGTAGGACCAGAAACTGCATGGGATTCAACTCCATTTAGGACTGGGAAACAAACGCTAGCTCTCCTTACAAGAAACACACTCTGCTTTTGAGAAAAGAGCACTCATCTACTCTAAGGTGTTTCCTATGGGGTCCGAACAATGAGCTTGCTCAGAACAAAAGAACTGTGCTTCCTACACACAGGGGCCATATCTAGTTCAACTCCACTGGAAACTGACAAGAACAATAGCTCCTCTTCAGTCCAATACTCTGTACTTAATGGGAACAGACGCGAGTGCTATTTGCACTGTGTATGGCAATGGGAGCACAAAAGTGACTTTCCTTACCAGAAAATAACTCATGCTCATGGGACCAAAAACTGCTTGTGATTCAACTCGATTTTGGACTGGGAAACAAACACTATCTCGCCTTACAAGAATCACACTCTGATTTTGAGAAAAGATCACTCTTCTACTCTACTGTGTTTCATATATTGCCAGAACAGTGAGCTTTCTCAGAACAAAAGAACTGTGCTTCCTACACAAACGGGCCATATCTAGTTCAACTCTGCTTAGGAAACTGACAAGAACAGTAGCTCCTCTTCAGTTCAATACACTGTACTTGCTGGGAACAGACGCGAGTGCTATTTGCAGTGTATGTGGCAATTTGAGCACAATACTGAATCTTCTTACCAGAAAAAAACTCTTGCTCTTAGGACCAGAAACTGCATGGGATTCAACTCCATTTCGGACTTGGAAACAAACGCTAGCTTGCCTTACAAGAAACACACTCTGCTTTTGAGAAAAGAGCACTCTTCTACTCTACGGTGTTTCCTATGGGGTCTGAACAGTGAGCTTGCTCAGAACAAAAGAACTGTGCTTCCTACACACAGGGGCCATATCTAGTTCAACTCTGCTCAGGAAACTGACAAGAATAGTAGCTCCTCTTCAGTCCAATACACTGTACTTGCTGGAGCAGACGCCAGTGCTATTTGCACTGTTTATGGCAAATGGAGCACAATAGTGACTTTCCTTACCAGAAAACATCCCTTGCACGTAGGACCAGAAACTGCATGTGATTCAACACCATTTTGGACTGAAAAACAAACGCTAGCTCGCCTTACAAGAAACACACTCTGCTTTTGAGAAAAGAGCACTCTTCTATTCTACTGTGTTTCCTATGGGGTCCGAACAGTGAGCTTGCTCAGAACAAAAGAACTGTGCTTTCTACACACACGGGCCATATCTAGTTCAACTCTGCTTAAAAAACTGACAAGAACAGTAGCTCCTCTTCAGTCCAATACACTGTACTTGCTGGAAACTGACGCGAGTGCTATTTGCCCTGTGTATGGCAATGGGAACAAAATAGTGACTCTTCTTACCAGAAAACAACTCTTGCTTGTAGGACCAGAAACTGCATGTGATTCAACTCCATTTAGGACTGGGAAACAAACGCTCGGTCGCCTTAGAAGAAACACACTCTGCTTTTGAGAAAAGAGCACTCTTCTACTTTACTGAGTTTCCTATAGGGCCAGAACAGTGAGCTTGCTCAGAACAAAAGAACTGTGCTTCCTACACACACAGGCCATATCTAGTTCAACTCTGCTTAGGAAACTGACAAGAACGGTAGCTCCTCTTCAGTCCAATACACTGTACTTGCTGGGAACAGACGCGAGTGCAATTTGCACTGTTTATGGCAAAGGTAGCACAATAGTGACTCTTCTTACCAGAAAACAACTCTTGCTCGCAGGACCAGAAACTGAATGTGATTCAACTCCATTATGGACTGGGAAACAAACGCTAGCTCGCCTTACAAGAAACACACTCTGCTTTTGAGAAAAGAGCATTCTTCTACTCTTCTGTGTTTCCTATAGGGCCAGAAGAGTGAGCTTGCTCTGAACAAATGATTTGTGCTTACTTAACACACGGGCCATATAGTTCAACTCTGCTTAGGAAACTGACAAGAACAGTAGCTCCTCTTCAGTCTAATACACTGTACTTGCTGGGAACAGACGTGAGTGCTATTTGCCCTGTGTATGGCAATGGGAGTGCAATAGTGACTCTCCTTACCAGAAAACAACTCTTCCTTGTAGGACCAGAAACTGCATGTGATTCAACTCCTTTAGGACTTGAAAACAATCGCTAGCTTGCCTTAGAAGAAACACCCTCTGCTGTTGAGAAAAGAGCACTCTTCTACTCTACTGTGTTTCCTATAGGGCCAGAACAGTGAGCTTGCTCAGAACAAAAGATCTGTGCATCCTACACACACAGGCCATATCTAGTTCAACTCTGCTTAGGAAACAGACAAGAACAGTAGCTCCTCTTCTCTCCAATACTCTGTAATTGCTGGGAACAGACGCCAGTGCTATTTGCACTGTTTATGGCAAAGGGAGCACAATAGTGACTCTTCTTGCCAGAAAACAACTCTTGCTCCTAGGACCAGAAACAGCATGGGACTCAACTCAGTTTCTGACTGGGAAACAAACACTAGCTAGCCTTACAAGAAACACACTCTGTTTTTGAGAAAAGAGCACTCTTCTACTCTACTGTGTTTACTATGGGGTCTGAAAATTGAGCTTGCTCAGAACAAAAGAACTGTGCTTCACACACACGGGCCATATCTAGTTCAACTCTGCTTAGGAAACTGACAAGAACAGTAGCTCCTCTTATGTCCAATACACTGTACTTGCAAAGAACAGTAGCGAGAGTTGTTAGCACTGTGTATGGCAGTAGGAGCGCAGTAGTGACTCTTCTTACCAGAAAACAACTCTTGCTCATAGGACAAGAAACTGCATGTAATTCAACTCCATTTAGGACTGGGAACCAAATGCTAGCTCACCTTACAAGAAACACACTCTGCTTTTGAAAAAAGAGCACTCTTCTACTCCTCTGTGTTTCCTATAGGACCAGAACAGTGAGCTTGCTCAGAACAAAAGAACTGTGCTTCCTAAACACACGGGCCATATCTCGTTCAACTCTGCTTGGAAACTGACAAGAACAGTAGCTCCTCTTCAGTCCAATACACTGTACTTGCTGGGAACAGACGCGAGTGCTATTTGCACTGTTTATGGCAAAGGGAGCACAATAGTGACTTTCCTTACCAGAAAACATCCCTTGCTTGTAGGACCAAAAACTGCATGTGATTCAACTCCATTTAGGACTGGGAAACAAACGCTAGTTCACCTTACAAGAACAAAACTCTGCTTTTGAGAAAAGAGCACTCTTCTACTCTACTGTGTTTTCTGTAGGGCCAGAACAGTGAGCTTGCTCAGAACAAAAGAACTGTGCTTTCTACACACAAGGGCTATATCTAGTTCAACTCTGCTTAGGAAACTGACAAGAACAGTAGATTCTCTAGGTCCAATACACTGTACATGCTGGGAACAGACGCCAGTGCTATTTGCCCTGTGTATGACAATGGGAGCGCAATAGTGACTCTTCTTACCAGAAAACAACTCTTGCTCCTAGGATCAGAAACTACATGTGATTCAACTCCATTTAGGACTGGGAAACAAACACTAGCTAGCCTTACAAGAAACACACTCTGCTTTTGAGAAAAGAGCACACTTCTATTCTACTGTGTTTACTATGGTGTCCGAAAATTGAGCTTGCTCAGAACAAAAGAACTGTGCTTCACACACACGGGCCATATGTAGTTCAACTCTGCTTAGTAAACTGACAAGAAAAGTAGCTCCTCTTCTGTCCAATACACTGTACTTGCTGGGAACAGACGCGAGTCCTATTTGCACAGAGTATGGTAATGGTAGTACAATAGTGACTCTTTTTACCAGAAAACAACTCTTGCTCGTAGGACCAGAAACTGCATGTGATTCAACTCCATTTAGGACTGGGAAACAAACGCTAGCTCGCCTTACAAGAAACAAACTCTGCTTCTGAGAAAAGAGCACTCTTCTACTCTTCTGTGTTTCCTATAGGGCCAGAACAGTGAGCTTGCTCAGAACAAAAGAACTGTGCTTCCTACACACACGGGCCATATCTAGTTCAACTCTGCTTAGGAAACTGACAAGAACAGTAGCTCCTCTTCAGTCCAATACACTGTACTTGCTGGGAACAGACGTGAGTGCTATTTGCACTGTTTATGGCAAAGGGAGAAAAATAGTGACTTTCCTTTCCAGAAAACATCCCTTGTTGGTTGGACCAGAAACTGCATGGGATTCAACTCCATTTTGGACTGGGAAACACACGCTAGCTCGCCTTACAAGAAACACATTCTGCTTTTGAGAAAAGAGCACTCTTCTATTCTACTGTATTTCCTATGGGGTCCGAAGAGTGAGCTTGCTCAGAACAAAAGAACTGTGTTTCCTACACACACGGTCCATATCTAGTTCAACTCTGGTTAGGAAACTGAGAAGAACAGTAGATCCTCTTCATTCCAATACACTGTACATGCTGGGAATAGACGCCAGTGCTATTTGCCCTGTGTTTTACAAAGGGAGCGCAACAGTGACTCTTCTTACCAGAAAACAACTCTTGCTCGTAGGACCAGAAACTGCATGTGATTCAACTCCATTTAGGACTGGGAAACAAACGCTAGCTCGCCTTACAAGAAACACACTCTCCTTTTGAGAAAAGAGCACTCTTCTACTCTACTGTGTTTCCTATAGGCCCAGAATAGTGAGCTTGCTAAGAACAAAAGAACTGTGCTTCCTACACATACGGCTATATCTAGTTCAACTCTGCTTAGGAAACTGACAAGAACAGTTGGTCCTCTTCAGTCCAATACACTGTACATGCTGGGAACAGACGCCAGTGCTATTTGCCCTGTGTATGAAAATGGGAGCGCAATAGAGACTCTTCTTACCAGAAAACAACTCTTGCTCGTAGGATCCGAAACTGCATGGGATTCAACTCCATTTCGAACTGGGAAACAAATGCTAGCTCACCTTACAAGAAACACACTCTGCTTTTGAGAAAACAGCACTCTTCTACTCTACTGTGTTTCCTATGGGGTCTGAACAGTGTGCTTGCTCAGAACAAAAGAACTGTGTGCTTCCTACACACAGGGGCCATATCTAGTTCAACTCTGCTTAGAAAACTGACAAGAACAGTAGCTCATCTTCAGTCCAATACACTGTACTTGCTGCGAACAGATGCGAGTGCTATTTGCACAGTGTATGGCAATGGGAGCGCAATAGTGACTCTTCTTACCAGAAAACATCTCTTGCTCGTAGGACCAAAAACTACATGTGATTCAACTCCATTTAGGACTGGGAAACATACTCTATCTCGCCTTACAAGAAACACACTCTGCTTTTGAGAAAAGAGCACTCTTCTACTCTATTGTGTTTCCTATAGGGCCAAAACAGTGAGCTTGCTCAGAACAAAAGAAATGTGCTTCCTACACACACGGTCATATCTAGTTCAATTCTGCTTAAAAAACTGACAAGAATAGTAGATCCTCTTCAGTCCAATACACTGTACTTGCTGGGAACAGACGCAAGTGCTATTTGCCCTGTGTATGACAAAGGGAGCGCAATAGTGACTCTTCTTACCAGAAAACAACTCTTGCTCGTAGGACCAGAAACTGCATGGGATTCAACTCCATTTCTGACTTGGAAACAAACTCTAGCTCGACTTACAAGAAACACACTCTGCTTTTGAGAAAAGAGCACTCTTCTACTCTACAGTGTTTCCTATGGGATCCGAACAGTGAGCTTGCTGAGAACAAAAGAACTGTGCTTCCTACACACAGGGGCCATATCGAGTTCAATTCTGCTTGGCAAACTGACAAGAACAGTAGCTCATCTTCAGTCCAATACACTGTACTTGCTGCAAACAGACGTGAGTGCTATTTGCACTGTGTATGGCAATGGGAGCCCAATAGTGACTCTTCTTACCAGAAAACAACTCTTGCTCGTAGGACCAGAAACTGCATGGGATTCAACTCCATTTAGGACTGGGAAACAAACACTAGCTCTCCTTACAAGAAACACACTCTGCTTTTGAGAAAAGAGGACTCTTCTACTCTACAGTGTTTCCTATGGGTTCTGAACAGTGAGCTTGCTCAGAACAAAAGAACTGTGCTTCCTACACACACGGGCCATATCTAGTTTAATTCCACTGGAAACTGACAAGAACAGTAGCTCCTCTTCAGTCCAATACACTGTACTTAATGGGAACAGACGCTAGTGCTATTTCTACTGTGTATGGCAATGGGAGCACAATAGTGACTTTCCTTACCAGAAAACAATTCTTGCTCATGGGACCAAAAACTGCTTGTGATTCAAATCCATTTTGGACTGGGAAACAAACACTATCTCGCCTTACAAGAAACACACTCCGGTTTTGAGAAAAGATCACTCTTCTACTCTACTGTGTTTCCTATATTGCCAGAACAGTGAGCTTTCTCAGAACAAAAGAACTGTGCTTCCTACACAAACGGGCCATATCTAGTTCAACTCTGCTTAGGAAACTGACAAGAACAGTAGCTCCTCTTCAGTCCAATACACTGTACTTGCTGGGAACAGACCCGAGTGCTATTTGCAATGTATGTGTCAATTGGAGCACAATACTGAATCTTCTTACCAGAAAACAACTCTTGCTCTTAGGACCAGAAACTGCATGGGATTCAACTCCATTTTGGACTTGGAAACAAACGCTAGCTCACCTTACAAGAAACACACTCTGCTTTTGAGAAAAGAGCACTCTTCAACCCTACTGTGTTTCCTATAGGGAAAGAACAGTGTGCTTGCTCAGAACAAAAGAACTGTGCTTCCTACACACATGGACCATATCTAGTTCAACTCTGCTTAGGAAACTGACAAGAACAGTAGCTCCTCTTCAGTCCAATACACTGTACTTCCTGGAGCAGACGTGAGTGCTATTTGCACTGTTTATGGCAAAGGGAGCACAATAGTGACTTTCCTTACCAGGAAACATCCCTTGCTCGTAGGACCAGAAACTGCATGTGATTCAACTCCATTTTGGACTGAAAAACAAACGCTAGCTTGCCTTACAAGAAAAACACTCTGCTTTTGAGAAAAGAGCACTCTTCTATTCTACTGTGTTTCCTATGGGGTCCGAACAGTGAGCTTGCTCAGAACAAAAGAACTGTGCTTTCTACAAACACGGGCCACATCTAGTTCAAGTCTGCTTAAAAAACTGACAAGAACAGTAGCTCCTCTTCAGTCCAATACAGTGTACTTGCTGGAAACAGACGCGAGTGCTATTTGCCCTGTGTATGGCAATGGGAACAAAATAGTGACTCTTCTTACCAGAAAACAACTCTTGCTTGTAGGACCAGAAACTGCATGTGATTCAACTCCATTTAGGACTGGGAAACAAACGCCAGCTCGCCTTAGAAGAAACACTCTCTGCTTTTGAGAAAAGAGCACTCTTCTGCTTTACTGTGTTTCCTATAGGGCCAGAACAGTGAGATTGCTCAGAACAAAAGAACTGTGCTTCCTTCACACACGGGCCATATCTAGTTCAACTCTGCTTAGGAAACTGACAAGAACAGTAGATCCACTTCAGTCCAATACACTGTACATCCTGGGAACAGACGCGAGTCCTATTTGCCCTGTGTATGGCAATGGGAACACAATAGTGACTCTTCTTACTAGAAAACAACTCTTGCTTGTAGGACCAGAAACTCCATGTGATTCAACTCCATTTAGGACTGGGAAACAAAAGCTAGCTCGCCTTACAAGAAACACACTCTGCTTTTGAGAAAGGAGCACTCTTCTACTCTACTGTGTTTCCTATAGGACCAAAAGAGTGAGCTTGCTCAGAACAAAAGAACTGTGCTTCATACACACACCAGCCATATCTAGTTCAACTCTGCTTAGAAAACTGACAAGAACAGTAGATCCTCTTCAGTCCAATACACTGTACATGCTGGGAACAGACGCCAGTGCTATTTGCCCTGTGTATGACAATGGGAGCGCAATAGTGACTCTTCTTAACAGAAAACAACTCTTGCTCCTAGGATCAGAAACTGCATGTGATTCAACTCCATTTAGGACTGGGAAACAAACGCTAGCTCGCCTTACAGGAAACACACTCTGCTTTTGAGAAAAGAGCACTCATCTACTCTACTGTGTTTCCTATGGGGTCCGAACAGTGAACTTGCTCAGAACAAAAGAACTGTGCTTCCTACACACACGGGCCATATCTAGTTCAACTCTGCTTAGGAAACTGACAAGGACAGTAGCTCCTCTTCTGTCCAATACACTGTACTTGCAAAGAACAGTAGCAAGTGTTGTTTGCACTGTGTATGGCAATAGGAGCGCAATAGTGACTCTTCTTACCAGAAAACAACTCTTGCTCATAGGACAAGAAACTGCATGTAATTCAACTACATTTAGGACTGGGAAACAAACGCTAGCTCACCTTACAAGAAACACACTCTGCTTTTGAGAAAAGAGCACTCTTCTACTTTACTGTGTTTCCTTTAGGGCCAGAACAGTGAGCTTGCTCAGAACAAAAGAACTGTGCTTCCTACACACACGGGCTATATCTAGTTCAACTCTGCTTAGGAAACTGACAAGAACAGTAGCTCCTCTTCAGTCCAATACACTGTACATGCTGGGAACAGACGCCAGTGCTATTTGCCCTGTGTATGACAATGCGAGCGCAATAGTGAGTCTTCTTACCAGAAAACAACTCTTGCTCGTAGGACAAGAAACTGCATGTGATTCTACTCCATTTAGGACTGGGAAACAAACGCTAGCTCGCTTTACAAGAAAGACACTCTGCTTTTGAGAAAAGAGCACTCTTCTATTCTACTGTGTTTCCTATGGGGTCCGAACAGTGAGCTTGCTCAGAACAAAAGAACTGTGCTTCCTTCACACACGGGCCATATCTAGTTCAACTCTGCTTAGGAAACTGACAAGAACAGTAGATCCTCTTCAGTCCAATACACTTTACATGCTGGGAACAGACGCCAGTGCTATTTGCCCCTTGTATGACAATGGGAGCACAATAGTGACTCTTCTTACCATAATACAACTCTTGCTCGTAGGACCAGAAACTGCATGTGATTCAACTCCATTTAGGACTGGGAAACAAACGCTAGCTCGCCTTAGAAGAAACACATTCTGCTTTTGAGAAAAGAGCACTCTTCTACTCTACTGTGTTTCCTATAGGGGCAGAAGAATGAGCTTGCTCAGAACAAAAGAAGTGTACTTCCTACACACACGGGCCATATCTAGTTCAACTTTGCTTAGGAAACTGACAAGAACAGTAGATCCTCTTCAGTCCAATACACTGTACATCCTGGAAACAGACGCGAGTCCTATTTGCCCTGTGTATGGCAAGGGGAACACAATAGTGACTCTTCTTACTAGAAAACAACTCTTGCTTGTAGGACCAGAAACTGCATGTGATTCAACTCCATTTAGGACTGGGAAACAAAAGCTAGCTCGCCTTACAAGAAACACACTCTGCTTTTGAGAAAGGAGCACTCTTCTACTCTACTGTGTTTCCTATAGGACCAAAACAGTGAGCTTGCTCAGAACAAAAGAACTGTGTTTCCTACACACACCAGCCATATCTAGTTCAACTCTGCTTAGGAAACTGACAAGAACAGTAGATCCTCTTCAGTCCAATACACTGTACATCCTGGGAACAGACGCCAGTGCTATTTGCCCTGTGTATGACAATGGGAGCGCAATAGTGACTCTTCTTACCAGAAAACAACTCTTGCTCCTAGGATCAGAAACTGCATGTGATTCAACTCCATTTAGGACTGGGAAACAAACGCTAGCTCGCCTTACAGGAAACACACTGTGCTTTTGAGAAAAGAGCACTCTTCTACTCTACTGTGTTTCCTATGGGGTTCGAACAGTGAGCTTGCTCAGAACAAAAGAACTGTGCTTCCTACACACACGGGCCATATCTAGTTCAACTCTGCTTAGGAAACTGACAAGGACAGTAGCTCCTCTTCTGTCCAATACACTGTACTTGCAAAGAACAGTAACAAGTGTTGTTTGCACTGTGTATGGCAATAGGAGCGCAATAGTGACGCTTCTTACCAGAAAACAACTCTTGCTCATAGGACAAAAAACTGCATGTAATTAAACTACATTTAGGACTGGGAAACAAACGCTAGCTCACCTTACAAGAAACACACTCTGCTTTTGAGAAAAGAGCACTCTTCTAATTTACTGTGTTTCCTTTAGGGCCAGAACAGTGAGCTTGCTCAGAACAAAAGAACTGTGCTTCCTACACACACGGGCTATATCTAGTTCAACTCTGCTTAGGAAACTGACAAGAACAGTAGCTCCTCTTCAGTCCAATACACTGTATTTGCTGGGAATAGACGCGAGTGCTATTTGCACTGTGTATGGCAAAGAAAGCGAAATAGTGACTCTTCTTACCAGAAAACAACTCTTGCTCGTAGGACCAGAAACTGCATGGGATTCAACTCTGTTTCTGACTGGGAAACAAACACTAGCTAGCCTTAGAAGAAACACACTCCGCTTTTGAGAAAAAAGCACTCTTCTACTCTACTGTGTTTACTATGGGGTCCGAAAATTGAGCTTGCTCAGAACAAAAGAACTGTGCTTCACACACACGGGCCATATCTAGTTCAACTCTGCTTAGGAAACTGACAAGAACAGTAGCTCCTCTTCAGTCCAATACATTGTACTTGCTCGGAACAGACGTGAGTGCTATTTGCACTGTTTATCGCAAAGGGAGCACAATAGTGACTTTCCTTACAAGAATACATCCCTTGCTCGTAGGACCAGAAACTGCATGTGATTCAACTCCATTTTGGACTGGGAAACAAACGCTAGCTCGCCTTACAAGAAACACACTCTGCTTTTGAGAAAAGAGCACTCTTCTATTCTACTGTGTTTCCTATGGGGTCCGAAAAGTGAGCTTGCTCAGAACAAAAGAACTGTGCATCCTACACACACGGGCCATATCTAGTTCAACTCTGCTTAGGAAACTGACAAGAGCAGTAGATCCTCTTCAGTCCAATACACTGTACATGCTGGGAACAGACGCCAGTGCTATTTGCCCTGTGTATGACAATGGGAGCGCAATAGTGACACTTCTTACCAGAAAACAACTCTTGTTCGTAGGACCAGAAACTGCATGTGACTCAACTAGATTTAGTACGGGAAAAAAACGCTAGCTCACCTTACAAGAAACACTCTCTGCTTTTGAGAAAAGAGCACTCTTCTACTCTACTGTGTTTCCTATAGGGCCAGAATAGTGAGCTTGCTCAGAACAAAAGAACTGTGCATCCTACAAACACTGGCTATATCTAGTTCAATTCTGCTTAGGAAACTGACAAGAACAGTTGGTCCACTTCAGTCCAATACACTGTACTTGCTGGGAACAGACGCCAGTGCTATTTGCCCTGTGTATGGCAATGGGAGTTCAATAGTGACGCTTCTTACCAGAAAAATCTCTTGCTCGTAGGACCTGAAACTGCATGTGATTCAACTCCATTTAGGACTGCAAAACAAACGCTAGCTCGCCTTACAAGAAACACACTCTGCTTTTGAGAAAAGAGCACTCTTACACTCTATAGTGTTTCCTATGGGGTCTGAACAGTGAGCTTGCTCAGAACAAAAGAACTGTGCTTCCTACACACACGGGCCATATCTAGTTCAACTCTGCTTAGGAAACTGACAAGGACAGTAGCTCCTCTTCTGTCCAATACACTGTACTTGCAAAGAACAGTAGCAAGTGTTGTTTGCACTGTGTATGGCAATAGGAGCGCAATAGTGACTCTTCGTACCAGAAAACAACTCTTGCTCATAGGACAAGAAACTGCATGTAATTCAACTACATTTAGGACTGGGAAACAAATGCTAGCTCACCTTACAAGAAACACACTCTGCTTTTGAGAAAAGAGCACTCTTCTACTTTACTGTGTTTCCTTTAGGGCCAGAACAGTGAGCTTGCTCAGAACAAAAGAACTGTGCTTCCTACACACACGGGCTATATCTAGTTCAACTCTGCTTTGGAAACTGACAAGAACAGTAGCTCCTCTTCAGTCCAATACACTGTACTTGCTGGGAGTAGACGCGAGTGCTATTTGCACTGTGTATGGCAAAGAAAGCGAAATAGTGACTCTTCTTACCAGAAAACAACTCTTGCTCGTAGGACCAGAAACTGCATGGGATTCAACTCCGTTTCTGACTGGGAAACAAACACTAGCTAGCCTTACAAGAAACACACTCTGCTTTTGAGAAAAGAGCACTCTTCTACTCTACTGTGTTTACTATGGGGTCCGAAAATTGAGCTTGCTCAGAACAAAAGAACTGTGCTTCACACACACGGGCCATATCTAGTTCAACTCTGCTTAGGAAACTGACAAGAACAGTAGCTCCTCTTCAGTCCAATACACTGTACTTGCTCGGAACAGATGTGAGTGCTATTTGCACTGTTTATCGCAAAGGGAGCACAATAGTGACTTTCCTTACAAGAATACATCCCTTGCTCGTAGGACCAGAAACTGCATGTGATTGAACTCCATTTTGGACTGGGAAACAAACGCTAGCTCGCCTTACAAGAAACACACTCTGCTTTTGAGAAAAGAGCACTCTTCTATTCTACTGTGTTTCCTATGGGGTCCGAAAAGTGAGCTTGCTCAGAACAAAGAACTGTGCTTCCTACACACACGGGCCATATCTAGTTCAACTCTGCTTAGGAAACTGACAAGAACAGTAGATAATCTTCAGTCCAATACACTGTACATGCTGGGAACAGAGGCCAGTGCTATTTGCCCTGTGTATGACAATGGGAGCGCAATAGTGACTCTTCTTACCAGAAAACAACTCTTGCTCGTAGGACCAGAAACTGCATGTGATTCAACTCCATTTAGGACTGGGAAACAAACGCTAGCTCGCTTTACAAGAAACACACTCTGCTTTTGAGAAAAGAGCACTCTTCTATTCTACTGTGTTTCCTATGGTGTCCGAACAGTGAGCTTGCTCAGAACAAAAGAACTGTGCTTCCTTCACACACGGGCCATATCTAGTTCAACTCTGCTTAGGAAACTGGCAAGAACAGTAGATCCTCTTCAGTCCAATACACTTTACATGCTGGGAAAGGACGCCAGTGCTATTTGCCCCTTGTATGACAATGGGAGCACAATAGTGACTCTTCTTACCATAATACAACTCTTGCTCGTAGGACCAGAAACTGCATGTGATTGAACTCCATTTAGGACTGGGAAACAAACCCTAGCTCGCTTTACAAGAAACACATTCTGCTTTTGAGAAAAGAGCACTCTTCTACTCTACTGTGTTTCCTATAGGACCAAAACAGTGAGCTTGCTCAGAACAAAAGAACTGTGCTTCCTACACACACAGGCCATATCTAGTTCAACTCTGCTTAGGAAACTGACAAGGACAGTAGCTCCTCTTCTGTCCAATACACTGTACTTGCAAAGAACAGTAGCAAGTGTTGTTTGCATTGTGTATGGCAATAGGAGCGCAATAGTGACTCTTCTTACCAGAAAACAACTCTTGCTCATAGGACAAGAAACTGCATGTAATTCAACTACATTTAGGACTGGGAAACAAACGCTAGCTCACCTTACAAGAAATACACTCTGCTTTTGAGAAAAGAGCACTCTTCTACTTTACTGTGTTTCCTTTAGGGCCAGAACAGTGAGCTTGCTCAGAACAAAAGAACTGTGCTTCCTACACACACGGGCTATATCTAGTTCAACTCTGCTTAGGAAACTGACAAGAACAGTAGCTCCTCTTCAGTCCAATACACTGTACTTGCTGGGAGTAGACGCGAGTGCTATTTGCACTGTGTATGGCAAAGAAAGCGAAATAGTGACTCTTCTTACCAGAAAACAACTCTTGCTCGTAGGACCAGAAACTGCATGGGATTCAACTCCGTTTCTGACTGGGAAACAAACACTAGCTAGCCTTACAAGAAACACACTCTGCTTTTGAGAAAAGAGCACTCTTCTACTCTACTGTGTTTACTATGAGGTCCGAAAATTGAGCTTGCTCAGAACAAAAGAACTGTGCTTCACACATGGGCCATATCTAGTTCAACTCTGCTTAGGAAACTGACAAGAACAGTAGCTCCTCTTCAGTCCAATACACTGTACTTGCTCGGAACAGATGTGAGTGCTATTTGCACTGTTTATCGCAAAGGGAGCACAATAGTGACTTTCCTTACAAGAATACATCCCTTGCTCGTAGGACCAGAAACTGCATGTGATTCAACTCCATTTTGGACTGGGAAACAAATGCTAGCTCGCCTTACAAGAAATACACTCTGCTTTTGAGAAAAGAGCACTCTTCTATTCTACTGTGTTTCCTATGGGGTCCGAAAAGTGAGCTTGCTCAGAACAAAAGAACTGTGCTTCCTACACACACGGGCCATATCTAGTTCAACTCTGCTTAGGAAACTGACAAGAACAGTAGATCCTCTTCAGTCCAATACACTGTACATCCTGGGAACAGACGCCAGTGCTATTTGCCCTGTGTATGACAATGGGAGCGCAATAGTGAGTCTTCTTACCAGAAAACAACTCTTGCTCGTAGGACAAGAAACTGCATGTGATTCTACTCCATTTAGGACTGGGAAACAAACGCTAGCTCGCTTTACAAGAAAGACACTCTGCTTTTGAGAAAAGAGCACTCTTCTATTCTACTGTGTTTCCTATGGGGTCCGAACAGTGAGCTTGCTCAGAACAAAAGAACTGTGCTTCCTTCACACACGGGCCATATCTAGTTCAACTCTGCTTAGGAAACTGACAAGAACAGTAGATCCTCTTAGGTCCAATACACTTTACATGCTGGGAACAGACGCCAGTGCTATTTGCCCCTTGTATGACAATGGGAGCACAATAGTGACTCTTCTTACCATAATACAACTCTTGCTCGTAGGACCAGAAACTGCATGTGATTCAACTCCATTTAGGACTGGGAAACAAACGCTAGCTCGCCTTAGAAGAAACACATTCTGCTTTTGAGAAAAGAGCACTCTTCTACTCTACTGTGTTTCCTATAGGGGCAGAAGAATGAGCTTGCTCAGAACAAAAGAAGTGTACTTCCTACACACACGGGCCATATCTAGTTCAACTTTGCTTAGGAAACTGACAAGAACAGTAGATCCTCTTCAGTCCAATACACTGTACATCCTGGGAACAGACGCGAGTCCTATTTGCCCTGTGTATGGCAAGGGGAACACAATAGTGACTCTTCTTACTAGAAAACAACTCTTGCTTGTAGGACCAGAAACTGCATGTGATTCAACTCCATTTAGGACTGGGAAACAAAAGCTAGCTCGCCTTACAAGAAACACACTCTGCTTTTGAGAAAGGAGCACTCTTCTACTCTACTGTGTTTCCTATAGGACCAAAACAGTGAGCTTGCTCAGAACAAAAGAACTGTGTTTCCTACACACACCAGCCATATCTAGTTCAACTCTGCTTAGGAAACTGACAAGAACAGTAGATCCTCTTCAGTCCAATACACTGTACATCCTGGGAACAGACGCCAGTGCTATTTGCCCTGTGTATGACAATGGGAGCGCAATAGTGAGTCTTCTTACCAGAAAACAACTCTTGCTCGTAGGACAAGAAACTGCATGTGATTCTACTCCATTTAGGACTGGGAAACAAACGCTAGCTCGCTTTACAAGAAAGACACTCTGCTTTTGAGAAAAGAGCACTCTTCTATTCTACTGTGTTTCCTATGGGGTCCGAACAGTGAGCTTGCTCAGAACAAAAGAACTGTGCTTCCTTCACACACGGGCCATATCTAGTTCAACTCTGCTTAGGAAACTGACAAGAACAGTAGATCCTCTTGAGTCCAATACACTTTACATGCTGGGAACAGACGCCAGTGCTATTTGCCCCTTGTATGACAATGGGAGCACAATAGTGACTCTTCTTACCATAATACAACTCTTGCTCGTAGGACCAGAAACTGCATGTGATTCAACTCCATTTAGGACTGGGAAACAAACGCTAGCTCGCCTTAGAAGAAACACATTCTGCTTTTGAGAAAAGAGCACTCTTCTACTCTACTGTGTTTCCTATAGGGGCAGAAGAATGAGCTTGCTCAGAACAAAAGAAGTGTACTTCCTACACACACGGGCCATATCTAGTTCAACTTTGCTTAGGAAACTGACAAGAACAGTAGATCCTCTTCAGTCCAATACACTGTACATCCTGGGAACAGACGCGAGTCCTATTTGCCCTGTGTATGGCAAGGGGAACACAATAGTGACTCTTCTTACTAGAAAACAACTCTTGCTTGTAGGACCAGAAACTGCATGTGATTCAACTCCATTTAGGACTGGGAAACAAAAGCTAGCTCGCCTTACAAGAAACACACTCTGCTTTTGAGAAAGGAGCACTCTTCTACTCTACTGTGTTTCCTATAGGACCAAAACAGTGAGCTTGCTCAGAACAAAAGAACTGTGTTTCCTACACACACCAGCCATATCTAGTTCAACTCTGCTTAGGAAACTGACAAGAACAGTAGATCCTCTTCAGTCCAATACACTGTACATCCTGGGAACAGACGCCAGTGCTATTTGCCCTGTGTATGACAATGGGAGCGCAATAGTGACTCTTCTTACCAGAAAACAACTCTTGCTCCTAGGATCAGAAACTGCATGTGATTCAACTCCATTTAGGACTGGGAAACAAACGCTAGCTCGCCTTACAGGAAACACACTGTGCTTTTGAGAAAAGAGCACTCTTCTACTCTACTGTGTTTCCTATGGGGTTCGAACAGTGAGCTTGCTCAGAACAAAAGAACTGTGCTTCCTACACACACGGGCCATATCTAGTTCAACTCTGCTTAGGAAACTGACAAGGACAGTAGCTCCTCTTCTGTCCAATACACTGTACTTGCAAAGAACAGTAGCAAGTGTTGTTTGCACTGTGTATGGCAATAGGAGCGCAATAGTGACGCTTCTTACCAGAAAACAACTCTTGCTCATAGGACAAAAAACTGCATGTAATTCAACTACATTTAGGACTGGGAAACAAACGCTAGCTCACCTTACAAGAAACACACTCTGCTTTTGAGAAAAGAGCACTCTTCTAATTTACTGTGTTTCCTTTAGGGCCAGAACAGTGAGCTTGCTCAGAACAAAAGAACTGTGCTTCCTACACACACGGGCTATATCTAGTTCAACTCTGCTTAGGAAACTGACAAGAAGAGTAGCTCCTCTTCAGTCCAATACACTGTACTTGCTGGGAATAGACGCGAGTGCTATTTGCACTGTGTATGGCAAAGAAAGCGAAATAGTGACTCTTCTTACCAGAAAACAACTCTTGCTCGTAGGACCAGAAACTGCATGGGATTCAACTCTGTTTCTGACTGGGAAACAAACACTAGCTAGCCTTACAAGAAACACACTCCGCTTTTGAGAAAAAAGCACTCTTCTACTCTACTGTGTTTACTATGGGGTCCGAAAATTGAGCTTGCTCAGAACAAAAGAACTGTGCTTCCTACACACACGGGCCATATCTAGTTCAACTCTGCTTAGGAAACTGACAAGAACAGTAGATCATCTTCAGTCCAATACACTGTACATGCTGGGAACAGACGCCAGTGCTATTTGCCCTGTGTATGACAATGGGAGCGCAATAGTGAGTCTTCTTACCAGAAAACAACTCTTGCTCATAGGACAAGAAACTGCATGTGATTCTACTCCATTTAGGACTGGGAAACAAACGCTAGCTCGCTTTACAAGAAACACACTCTGCTTTTGAGAAAAGAGCACTCTTCTATTCTACTGTGTTTCCTATGGGGTCCGAAAAGTGAGCTTGCTCAGAACAAAAGAACTGTGCTTCCTACACACACGGGCCATATCTAGTTCAACTCTGCTTAGGAAACTGACAAGAGCAGTAGATCCTCTTCAGTCCAATACACTGTACATGCTGGGGAACAGACGCCAGTGCTATTTGCCCTGTGTATGACAATGGGAGCGCAATAGTGACACTTCTTACCAGAAAACAACTCTTGTTCGTAGGACCAGAAACTGCATGTGACTCAACTAGATTTAGTACGGGAAAAAAACGCTAGCTCACCTTACAAGAAACACTCTCTGCTTTTGAGAAAAGAGCACTCTTCTACTCTACTGTGTTTCCTATAGGGCCAGAATAGTGAGCTTGCTCAGAACAAAAGAACTGTGCATCCTACAAACACTGGCTATATCTAGTTCAATTCTGCTTAGGAAACTGACAAGAACAGTTGGTCCACTTCAGTCCAATACACTGTACTTGCTGGGAACAGACACCAGTGCTATTTGCCCTGTGTATGGCAATGGGAGTTCAATAGTGACGCTTCTTACCAGAAAAATCCCTTGCTCGTAGGACCTGAAACTGCATGTGATTCAACTCCATTTAGGACTGCAAAACAAACGCTAGCTCGCCTTACAAGAAACACACTCTGCTTTTGAGAAAAGAGCACTCTTCCACTCTACAGTGTTTCCTATGGGGTCTGAACAGTGAGCTTGCTCAGAACAAAAGAACTGTGCTTCACACACGGGCCATATCTAGTTCAACTCTGCTTAGGAAACTGACAAGAACAGTAGCTCCTCTTCAGTCCAATACACTGTACTTGCTCGGAACAGATGTGAGTGCTATTTGCACTGTTTATCGCAAAGGGAGCACAATAGTGACTTTCCTTACAAGAATACATCCCTTGCTCGTAGGACCAGAAACTGCATGTGATTCAACTCCATTTTGGACTGGGAAACAAATGCTAGCTCGCCTTACAAGAAATACACTCTGCTTTTGAGAAAAGAGCACTCTTCTATTCTACTGTGTTTCCTATGGGGTCCGAAAAGTGAGCTTGCTCAGAACAAAAGAACTGTGCTTCCTACACACACGGGCCATATCTAGTTCAACTCTGCTTAGGAAACTGACAAGAACAGTAGATCATCTTCAGTCCAATACACTGTACATGCTGGGAACAGACGCCAGTGCTATTTGCCCTGTGTATGACAATGGGAGCGCAATAGTGAGTCTTCTTACCAGAAAACAACTCTTGCTCGTAGGACAAGAAACTGCATGTGATTCTACTCCATTTAGGACTGGGAAACAAACGCTAGCTCGCTTTACGAGAAACACACTCTGCTTTTGAGAAAAGAGCACTCTTCTATTCTACTGTGTTTCCTATGGGGTCCGAAAAGTGAGCTTGCTCAGAACAAAAGAACTGTGCTTCCTACACACACGGGCCATATCTAGTTCAACTCTGCTTAGGAAACTGACAAGAGCAGTAGATCCTCTTCAGTCCAATACACTGTACATGCTGGGAACAGACGCCAGTGCTATTTGCCCTGTGTATGACAATGGGAGCGCAATAGTGACACTTGCTTACCAGAAAACAACTCTTGTTCGTAGGACCAGAAACTGCATGTGACTCAACTAGATTTAGTACGGGAAAAAAACGCTAGCTCACCTTACCAGAAACACTCTCTGCTTTTGAGAAAAGAGCACTCTTCTACTCTACTGTGTTTCCTATAGGGCCAGAATAGTGAGCTTGCTCAGAACAAAAGAACTGTGCATCCTACAAACACTGGCTATATCTAGTTCAATTCTGCTTAGGAAACTGACAAGAACAGTTGGTCCACTTCAGTCCAATACACTGTACTTGCTGGGAACAGACGCCAGTGCTATTTGCCCTGTGTATGGCAATGGGAGTTCAATAGTGACGCTTCTTACCAGAAAAATCTCTTGCTCGTAGGACCTGAAACTGCATGTGATTCAACTCCATTTAGGACTGCAAAACAAACGCTAGCTCGCCTTACAAGAAACACACTCTGCTTTTGAGAAAAGAGCACTCTTCCACTCTACAGTGTTTCCTATGGGGTCTGAACAGTGAGCTTGCTCAGAACAAAAGAACTGTGCTTCCTACACACACGGGCCATATCTAGTTCAACTCTGCTTAGGAAACTGACAAGGACAGTAGCTCCTCTTCTGTCCAATACACTGTACTTGCAAAGAACAGTAGCAAGTGTTGTTTGCACTGTGTATGGCAATAGGAGCGCAATAGTGACTCTTCGTACCAGAAAACAACTCTTGCTCATAGGACAAGAAACTGCATGTAATTCAACTACATTGAGGACTGGGAAACAAATGCTAGCTCACCTTACAAGAAACACACTCTGCTTTTGAGAAAAGAGCACTCTTCTACTTTACTGTGTTTCCTTTAGGGCCAGAACAGTGAGCTTGCTCAGAACAAAAGAACTGTGCTTCCTACACACACGGGCTATATCTAGTTCAACTCTGCTTTGGAAACTGACAAGAACAGTATCTCCTCTTCAGTCCAATACACTGTACTTGCTGGGAGTAGACGCGAGTGCTATTTGCACTGTGTATGGCAAAGAAAGCGAAATAGTGACTCTTCTTACCAGAAAACAACTCTTGCTCGTAGGACCAGAAACTGCATGGGATTCAACTCCGTTTCTGATTGGGAAACAAACACTAGCTAGCCTTACAAGAAACACACTCTGCTTTTGAGAAAAGAGCACTCTTCTACTCTACTGTGTTTACTATGGGGTCCGAAAATTGAGCTTGCTCAGAACAAAAGAACTGTGCTTCACACACACGGGCCATATCTAGTTCAACTCTGCTTAGGAAACTGACAAGAACAGTAGCTCCTCTTCAGTCCAATACACTGTACTTGCTCGGAACAGATGTGAGTGCTATTTGCACTGTTTATCGCAAAGGGAGCACAATAGTGACTTTCCTTACAAGAATACATCCCTTGCTCGTAGGACCAGAAACTGCATGTGATTGAACTCCATTTTGGACTGGGAAACAAACGCTAGCTCGCCTTACAAGAAACACACTCTGCTTTTGAGAAAAGAGCACTCTTCTATTCTACTGTGTTTCCTATGGGGTCCGAAAAGTGAGCTTGCTCAGAACAAAGAACTGTGCTTCCTACACACACGGGCCATATCTAGTTCAACTCTGCTTAGGAAACTGACAAGAACAGTAGATAATCTTCAGTCCAATACACTGTACATGCTGGGAACAGAGGCCAGTGCTATTTGCCCTGTGTATGACAATGGGAGCGCAATAGTGACTCTTCTTACCAGAAAACAACTCTTGCTCGTAGGACCAGAAACTGCATGTGACTCAACTAGATTTAGGACTGGGAAACAAACGCTAGCTCGCCTTACAAGAATCACACTCTGCTTTTGAGAAAAGATCACTCTTCTACTCTATTGTGTTTTCTATAAGGCGTGAAGAGTGAGCTTGCTCAGAACAAAAGAACTGTGCTTCCTACACACATGGGCCATATCTAGTTCAATTCTGCTTAGGAAACTGACAAGAACAGTAGATCCTCTTCAGTCCAATACACTTTACATGCTGGGAACAGACGCCAGTGCTATTTGCCCCTTGTATGACAATGGGAGCACAATAGTGACTCTTCTTACCATAATACAACTCTTGCTCGTAGGACCAGAAACTGCATGTGATTCAACTCCATTTAGGACTGGGAAACAAACGCTAGCTCGCCTTAGAAGAAACACATTCTGCTTTTGAGAAAAGAGCACTCTTCTACTCTACTGTGTTTCCTATAGGGCCAGAAGAATGAGCTTGCTCAGAACAAAAGAAGTGTACTTCCTACACACACGGGCCATATCTAGTTCAACTTTGCTTAGGAAACTGACAAGAACAGTAGATCCTCTTCAGTCCAATACAATGTACATCCTGGGAACAGACGCGAGTCCTATTTGCCCTGTGTATGGCAATGGGAACACAATAGTGACTCTTCTTACTAGAAAACAACTCTTGCTTGTAGGACCAGAAACTGCTTGTGATTCAACTCCATTTAGGACTGGGAAACAAAAGCTAGCTCGCCTTACAAGAAACACACTCTGCTTTTGAGAAAGGAGCACTCTTCTACTCTACTGTGTTTCCTATAGGACCAAAACAGTGAGCTTGCTCAGAACAAAAGAACTGTGCTTCCTACACACAACAGCCATATCTAGTTCACCTCTGCTTAGGAAACTGACAAGAACAGTAGATCCTCTTCAGTCCAATACACTGTACATGCTGGGAACAGACGCCAGTGCTATTTGCCCTTTGTATGACAATGGGAGCGCAATAGTGACTCTTCTTACCAGAAAACAACTCTTGCTCCTAGGATCAGAAACTGCATGTGATTCAACTCCATTTAGGACTGGGAAACAAACGCTAGCTCGCTATACAAGAAACACACTCTGCTTTTGAGAAAAGAGCACTCTTCTATTCTACTGTGTTTCCTATGGGGTCCGAACAGTGAGCTTGCTCAGAACAAAAGAACTGTGCTTCCTTCACACACGGGCCATATCTAGTTCAACTCTGCTTAGGAAACTGACAAGAACAGTAGATCCTCTTCAGTCCAATACACTTTACATGCTGGGAACAGACGCCAGTGCTATTTGCCCCTTGTATGACAATGGGAGCACAATAGTGACTCTTCTTACCATAATACAACTCTTGTTCGTAGGACCAGAAACTGCATGTGATTCAACTCCATTTAGGACTGGGAAACAAACGCTAGCTCGCCTTAGAAGAAACACATTCTGCTTTTGAGAAAAGAGCACTCTTCTACTCTACTGTGTTTCCTATAGGGCCAGAAGAATGAGCTTGCTCAGAACAAAAGAAGTGTACTTCCTACACACACGGGCCATATCTAGTTCAACTTTGCTTAGGAAACTGACAAGAACAGTAGATCCTCTTCAGTCCAATACATTGTACATCCTGGGAACAGATGCGAGTCCTATTTGCCCTGTGTATGGCAATGGGAACACAATAGTGACTCTTCTTACTAGAAAACAACTCTTGCTTGTAGGACCAGAAACTGCATGTGATTCAACTCCATTTAGGACTGGGAAACAAATGCTAGCTCGCCTTACAGGAAACACACTCTGCTTCTGAGAAAAGAGCACTCTTCTACTCTACTGTGTTTCCTATGGGGTCCGAACAGTGAGCTTGCTCAGAACAAAAGAACTGTGCTTCCTACACTCACGTGCCATATCTAGTTCAACTCTGCTTAGGAAACTGACAAGGACAGTAGCTCCTCTTCTGTCCAATACACTGTACTTGCAAAGAACAGTAGCAAGTGTTGTTTGCACTGTGTATGGCAATAGGAGCACAATAGTGACTCTTCTTACCAGAAAACAACTCTTGCTCATAGGACAAGAAACTGCATGTAATTCAGCTACATTTAGTACTGGGAAACAAACGCTAGCTCACCTTACAAGAAACACACTCTGCTTTTGAGAAAAGAGCACTCTTCTACTTTACTGTGTTTCCTCTAGGGCCAGAACAGTGAGCTTGCTCAGAACAAAAGAACTGTGCTTCCTACACACACGGGCTATATCTAGTTCACCTCTGCTTAGGAAACTGACAAGAACAGTAGCTCCTCTTCAGTCCAATACACTGTACTTGCTGGGAGTAGACGCGAGTGCTATTTGCACTGTGTATGGCAAAGAAAGCAAAATAGTGACTCTTCTTACCAGAAAACAACTCTTGCTCGTAGGACCAGAAACTGCATGGGATTCAACTCCGTTTCTGACTGGGAAACAAACACTAGCTAGCCTTACAAGAAACACACTCTGCTTTTGAGAAAAGAGCACTCTTCTACTCTACTGTGTTTACTATGGGGTCCGAAAATTGAGCTTGCTCAGAACAAAAGAACTGTGCTTCACACACACGGGCCATATCTAGTTCAACTCTGCTTAGGAAACTGACAAGAACAGTAGCTCCTCTTCAGTCCAATGCACTGTACTTGCTCGGAACCGACGTGAGTGCTATTTGCACTGTTTATCGCAAAGGGAGCACAATAGTGATTTTCCTTACCAGAAAACAACTCTTGCACGTAGGATCAAAAACTGCATGTGATTCAACTCCATTTAGGACTGGGAAACAAACGCTAGCTCGCCTTACAAGAAACACACTCTGCTTTTGAGAAAAGAGCACTCTTCTACTCTACTGTGTTTCCTATAGGGCCAAAACAGTGAGCTTGCTCACAACAAAAGAACTGTGCTTCTTACACACACGGGCAATATCTAGGTCAATTCTGCTTACGAAACTGACAAGAACAGTAGATCCTCTTCAGTCCAATACAATGTACTTGATGGGAACAGAGGCGAGTGCTATTTGCACTGTGTATGGCAATGGGAGCGCAATAGTGACTTTCCTTACCAGAAAACAACTCTTGCTCGTAGGGTCAAAAACTGCATGTGATTCAACTCCATTTAGGACTGGGAAACAAACGCTAGCTCGCCTTACAAGAAACACACTCTGCTTTTGAGAAAAGATCACTCTTCTACTCTACTGTGTTTTTTACAGGGCCAGAACAGTGAGCTTGCTCAGTACAAAAGAACTGTGCTTCCTACACACACGGGCCATATCTAGTTCAATTCTGCTTAGAAAACTGACAAGAACAGTAGACCCTTTTCAGTCCAATAAACTGTACATGCTGGGAACAGACGCCAGTGCAATTTGCCCTGTGTATGACAATGGGAGCACAATAGTGACTCTTTTTAATAGAAAACAACTCTTGCTCGTAGGATCAAAAACTGCATGTGATTCAACTCCATTTAGGACTGGGAAACAAATGCTAGCTCGCCTTACAAGAAACACACTCTGTTTTTGAGAAAAGGGCACTCTTCTACTCTACTGTGTTTCCTATGGGTTCGATCAGTGAGCTTACAGTAGAAAAGAACTGTGCTTCCTACACACATGGGCCATATCTAGTTCAACTCTGCTTAGGAAACTGACAAGAACAGTTGCTCCTCTTCAGTCCAATACACTGAACTTGATGGGAACAGACGCGAGTCCTCTTTGCACTGTGTGTGGCAATGGGAGCGCAATAGTGACTTTCCTTACCAGAAAACAACTCTTGCTCGTAGGATCAAAACCTGCATGTGATTTAACTCCATTTAGGACTGGGAAACAAATGCTAGCTCCCCTTACAAGAAACGCACTCTGCTTTTGAGAAAAGATCACACTTCTACTCTACGGTATTTCCTATAGGGTCATAACAGTGAGCTTACTCAGAACAAAAGTACTGTGCTTCCTACACACATGGCCATATCTAGTTCAATTCTGCTTAAAAAACTGACAAGAACAGTAGATCCTCTTCAGTCCAATACACTGTACATGCTGGGAACAGACGCCAGTGCTATTTGTACTGTGTATGGCAATGGGAGCCCAATTGTGACTCTTCTTACAAGAAAACTACTCTTGCTCGTAGGACCAAAAACTGCATGTGACTCAACTCCATTTAGGACTGGGAAACAAACACTAGCTAGCCTTACAAGAAACACACTCTGCTTTTAAGAAAAGAGCACTCTTCTACTCTACTGTGTTTCCTATGGGGTCCGAACAGTGAGCTTGCTCAGAACAAAAGAACTGTGCTTCCTTCACACACGGGCCATATCTAGTTCAACTCTGCTTAGGAAACTGGCAAGAACAGTAGATCCTCTTCAGTCCAATACACTTTACATGCTGGGAACAGACGCCAGTGCTATTTGCCCCTTGTATGACAATGGGAGCACAATAGTGACTTTCCTTACCAGAAAACAACTCTTGCTCATAGGACCAGAAACTGCATGTGATTCAACTCCATTTAGGACTGGGAAACAAATGCTAGCTCGCCTTATAAGAAACACACTATGCTTTTGAGAAAAGAGCACTGTTCTAATCTACTGTGTTTACTATGGGTTCGAACAGTGAGCTTGCTCAGAACAAAAGAACTGTGCTTCCTACACACACGGGCCATATCTAGTTTAACTCCGCTTAGGAAACTGACAAGAACAGTAGCTCCTCTTCAGTCCAATACACTGTACTTGCTGGGAATAGACGCGAGAGCTATTTGCACTGTATATGGCAATGGGAGCGCAATAGTGACTCTTCTTACCAGTTAACATCTCTTTCTCGTAGGACCAGAAACTGCATGGTATTCAACTCCATTTCAGACTGGGAAACAAGCACTAGTTCGCCTTACAAGAAACACACTCTGCTTTTGAGAAAAGAGCACTCTTCTACTCTACTCTGTTTCCTATGGTGTCCGAACAGTCAGTTTGCTCAGAACAAAAGAACTGTGCTTCCTACACACAGGGGCCATATCTAGTTCAACTCTGCTAAGGAAACTGACAAGAACAGTAGCTCCTCTTCAGTCCAATACACTGTACTTGATGGGAACAGACGCGAGTCCTGTTTGCACTGTTTGTGGCAATGGGAGCACAATAGTTACTTTCCTTACCAGAAAACAACTCTAGCTCGTAGGACCTAAAACTGCATGTGATTCAACTCCATTTAGGACTGGGAAACAAACGCTAGCTCGCCTTACAAGAAATACACTCTGCTTTTGAGAAAAGATCACTCTTCTACTCTACTGTGTTTTCTATAGGGCCAGAACAGTGAGCTTGCTCAGAACAAAAGAACTGTGCTTCCTACACACATGGCCATATCTAGTTCAATTCTGCTTAGGAAACTGACAAGAACAGTAGATCCTTTTCAGTCCAATAAACTGTACATGCTGGGAACAGACGCCAGTGCAATTTGCCCTGTGTATGACAATGGGAGCACAATAGTGACTCTTTTTAACAGAAAACAACTCTTGCTCATAGGACCAGAAACTGCATGTGATTCAACTCCATTTAGGACTGGGAAACAAATGCTAGCTCGCCTTACAAGAAACACACTCTGTTTTTGAGAAAAGGGCACTCTTCTACTCTACTGTGTTTCCTATGGGTTCGATCAGTGAGCTTACACTAGAAAAGAACTGTGCTTCCTACACACACGGGCCATATCTAGTTCAACTCTGCTTAGGAAACTGACAAGAACAGTAGCTCCTCTTCAGTCCAATACACTGAACTTGATGGGAACAGACGCGAGTCCTCTTTGCACTGTGTGTGGCAATGGGAGCGCAATAGTGACTTTCCTTACCAGAAAACAACTCTTGCTCGTAGGATCAAAAACTGCATGTGATTCAACTCCATTTAGGACTGGGAAACAAATGCTAGCTCCCCTTACAAGAAACGCACTCTGCTTTTGAGAAAAGATCACTCTTCTACTCTACGGTATTTCCTATAGGGTCAGAACAGTGAGCTTACTCAGAACAAAAGTACTGTGCTTCCTAAACACATGGCCATATCTAGTTCAATTCTGCTGAGGAAACTGACAAGAACAGTAGATCCTCTTCAGTCCAATACACTGTACATGCTGGGAACAGACGCCAGTGCTATTTGTACTGTGTATGGCAATGGGAGCCCAATTGTGACTCTTCTTACAAGAAAACTACTCTTGCTCGTAGGACCAAAAACTGCATGTGACTCAACTCCATTTAGGACTGGGAAACAAACACTAGCTAGCCTTACAAGAACCTCACTCTGCTTTTCAGAAAAGAGCACTCTTCTACTCTACTGTGTTTCCTATGGGGTCCGAACAGTGAGCTTGCTCAGAACAAAAGAACTGTGCTTCCTTCACACATGGGCCATATCTAGTTCTACTCTGCTTAGGAAACTGGCAACAACAGTAGATCCTCTTCAGTCCAGATACACTTTACATGCTGGGAACAGACGCCAGTGCTATTTGCCCCTTGTATGACAATGGGAGCACAATAGTGACTTTCCTTACCAGAAAACAACTCTTGCTCATAGGACCAGAAACTGCATGTGATTCAACTCCATTTAGGACTGGGAAACAAATGCTAGCTCGCCTTATAAGAAACACACTATGCTGTTGAGAAAAGAGCACTGTTCTAATCTACTGTGTTTACTATGGGTTCGAACAGTGAGCTTGCTCAGAACAAAAGAACTGTGCTTCCTACACACGGGCCATATCTAGTTTAACTCCGCTTAGGAAACTGACAAGAACAGTAGCTCCTCTTCAGTCCAATACACTGTACTTGCTGGGAATAGACGCGAGAGCTATTTGCACTGTATATGGCAATGGGAGCGCAATAGTGACTCTTCTTACCAGTTAACATCTCTTTCTCGTAGGACCAGAAACTGCATGGGATTCAACTCCATTTCAGACTGGGAAACAAGCACTAGTTCGCCTTACAAGAAACACACTCTGCTTCTCAGAAAAGAGCACTCTTCTACTCTACTGTGTTTCCTATGGTGTCCGAACAGTCAGTTTGCTCAGAACAAAAGAACTGTGCTTCCTACACACAGGGGCCATATCTAGTTCAACTCTGCTAAGGAAACTGACAAGAACAGTAGCTCCTCTTCAGTCCAATACACTGTACTTGATGGGAACAGACGCGAGTCCTGTTTGCACTGTTTGTGGGAATGGGAGCACAATAGTGACTTTCCTTACCAAAAAACAACTCTAGCTCGTAGGACCAAAAACTGCATGTGATTCAACTCCATTTAGGACTGGGAAACAAACGCTAGCTCGCCTTACAAGAAACACACTCTGCTTTTGAGAAAAGATCACTCTTCTACTCTACTGTGTTTTCTATAGGGCCAGAACAGTGAGCTTGCTCAGAACAAAAGAACTGTGCTTCCTACACACACGGCCATATCTAGTTCAATTCTGCTTAGGAAACTGACAAGAACAGTAGCTCCGCATCAGTCCAATACACTGTACTTGCTGGGAACAGACGCCAGTGCTATTTGCCCTGTGTATGACAATGGGAGTGCAATAGTGACTCTTCTTACCAGAAAACAACGCTTGCTCGTAGGACCAGAAACTGCATGTGATTCAACTCCATTTAGCACTGGGAAACAAATGCTAGCTCGCCTTACAAGAAACACACTCTGCTTCTCAGAAAAGAGCACTCTTCTACTCTACTGTGTTTCCTATAGGGCCAGAATAGTGAGCTTGCTCAGAACAAAAGAACTGTGCTTCCTACACACACGGGCCATACCTAGTTTAATCTGCTTAGGAAATTGAGAAGAACAGTAGCTCCTCTTCAGTCCAATACACTGTACTTGATGGGAACAACGCGAGAGCTATTTGCACTGTATATGGCAATGGGAGGGCAATAGTGACTCTTCTTACCAGTTAACATCTCTTGCTCATAGGAAGAGAAACTGCATGGGATTCAACTCCATTTCAGACTGGAAAACAAGCACAAGTTCGCCTTACAAGAAACACACTCTGCTTTGAGAAAAGAGCACTCTTCTACTCTACTCTGTTTCCTATAGGGCCAGTAAAGTGAGCTTGCTCAGAACAAAAGAACTGTGCTTCCTACACAAATGGATATATCCAGTTCAATTCTGCTTAGGAAACTGACAAGAACAGTAGCTCCTCTTCAGTCCAATACACTGTACTTTCTGGGAACAGATGCGAGTGCTATTTGCACTGTGTTTGGCAATGGGAGCGCAATAGTGACTTTCCTTACCAGAAAACAACTCTTGCGCGTAGGACCAAAAACAGCATGTGATTCAACTCCATTTAGGACTGGGAAATAAACGCTAGCTCGCCTTACAAGAAACACACTCTGCTTTTGAGAAAAGAGCACTCTTTTACTCTTTTGTGTTTCCTATGGGGTCCGAACAGTGAGCTTGCTCAGAACAAAAGAACTGTGCTTCCTGTACACACGGGCCATATCTAGTTCAACTCTGCTTAGGAAACTGACAAGAATAGTAGCTCCTCTTCATTCCAATACACTGTAATTGATTGGAACAGACACAAGTGTTATTTGTACTGTGTATGGCAATGGGAGCGCAATAGTGACTCTGCTTACCAAAAAATAACTCTACTCGTAGGACTGGAATCTGCATGTGATTCAAACTCATTTAGGACTCGGAAACAAAAGCTACCTCGCCTTACAAGAAACACACTCTGCTTTTGAGAAAAGAGCACTCTTCTTCTCTACTATGTGTCCTATGGGTTCCGAACAGTAAGCTTGCTCAGAACAAAAGAACTGTGCTTCCTACGCACACGGGCCATATCTAGTTCAACTCTGCTTAGGAAACTGACAAGAACAGTAGATCCTCTTCAGTCCAATACACTGTACTTGCTGGGAACAGATGCGAGTGCTATTTGCACTGTGTTTGGAATGGGAGCGCAATAGTGACTTTCCTTACCAGAAAACAACTCTTGCGCATAGGTCCAAAAACTGCATGTGATTCAACTCCATTTAGGACTGGGAAACAAACGCTAGCTTGCCTTACAAGAAACACACTCTGCTCTTGAGAAAAGAGCACTCTTCTACTCTACTGTGTTTCCTATAGGGCCAGAACAGTGAGCTTGCTCAGAACAAAAGAACTGTGCTTCCTACACACACGGGCCATATCTAGTTCAACTCTGCTTAGGAAACTGACGAGAACAGTAGCTCCTCTTCAGTCCAATACACTGTACTTGCTTGGAACAGATGCGAGTGCTGTTTGCACGGTGTACGGCAATGGGAGCACAATAGTGACTCTTCTTACCAGAAAAAAACTCTTGCTCAAAGGATCAAAAACTGCATGTGATTCAACTCCATTTAGGAGTGGGAAACAAACGCTAGCTCGCCTTACAAGAAACACACTCTGCTTTTGAGAAAAGAGCACTCTTCTACTCTACTGTGTTTCCTATAGGGCCAGAACAGTGAGCTTGCTCAGAACAAAAGAACTGTGCTTCCTACACACACGGGCTATATCTATTTCAACTCTGCATAGGAAACTGACAAGAACAGTAGATCCTCTTCAGTCCAATACACTGTACATGCTGGGAACAGACGCCAGTGCTATTTGCCCTGTGTATTGCAATGCGAGTACAATAGTGACTCTTCTTACCAGAAAACAACTCTTGCTTGTAGGACCAGAAACTGCATGTGATTCAACTCCATTTAGGTCTGGGAGGCAAATGCTATCTCGCCTTACAACTAACACACTCTGCTTTTGAGAAAAGAGCACTGAGTTTCTTATGGGGTCCGCACAGTGAGCTTGCTAAGAACAAAAGAACTGTGCTTCCTACACACACGGGCCATATCGAGTTCAACTCTGCGGAGGAAACTGACAAGAACAGTAGATCTTCTTCAGTCCAATACACTGTACAGGCTGGGAACAGACGCCAGTGCTATTTGCCCTGTGTATGACAATGCGAGCGCAATAGTGACTCTTCTTACCAGAAAACAACTCTTGCTTGTAGGACCAGAAACTTCATGTGATTCAACTCCATTTAGGTCTGGGAAGCAAACGCTATGTTGCCTTACAAGAAACACACTCTGCTTTTGAGAAAAGATCACTCTTCTACTCTACTGTGTTTCCTATAGGGCCAGAACAGTGAGCTTGCTCAGAACAAAAGAACTGTGCTTCCTACACACATGGCCGTATCTAGTTCAATTCTGCTTAGGAAATTGACAAGAACAGTAGATCCTCTTCAGTCCAATACACTGTACATCCTGGGAACAGACGCCAGTGCTATTTGCCCTGAGTATGACAATGGGAGCGCAATAGTGACTTTCCTTACCAGAAAACAACTCTTGCTCGTACGTCCAGAAACTGCATGTGATTCAACTCCATTTAGGACTGGGAAACAAACGCTATCTCGCCTTACAAGAAACACACTCTGCTTTGAGAAAAGAGCACTCTTCTACTCTATTGTGTTTCCTATAGGGCCAGAAAGTTAGTTTGCTCAGAACAAAAGAACTGTGCTTCCTATACACATGGGCCATATCTTGTTCAACTCTGCTCAGGAAACTGACAAGAACAGTATCTCCTCTTCAGTCCAATACACTGTACTTGATTGGAACAGACGCAAGTGCTATTTGCACTGTGTATGGCAATGGGAGTTCAATAGTGACTCTTCTTACCAAAAAACAACTCTACTCGTAGGAACAGAAACTGCATGTGATTCAACTTCATTTACGACTGGGAAACAAAAGCTAGCTCGCCTTTCAAGAAACACACTCTGCTTTTGAGAAAAGAGTACTCTTCCACTCTACTGTGTTTCCTATGGTTCCGAACAGTGAGCTTGCTCAGAACAAATGAACTGTGCTTCCTACACACACGGGCCATATCTAGCTCAAGTCTGCTTAGGAAACTGACAAGAACAGTAGCTCCTCTTCAATCAAATACATTGTACTTGCTGAGAGCAGACGCGAGTGCTATTTGCACTGTGTATGGCAATGGGAGCACAATAGTGACTCTTCTTACCAGAAAACAACTCTTGCTCTTAGGACCAGAAACTGCATGTGATTCAACTCCATTTAGCACTGGGAAGCAAACGCTAGGTACCCTTACACTAAACACACTCGGCTTTTGAGAAAAGAGCACTCTTCTACTCTACTGTGTTTCCTATGGGGTCCGAACAGTGAGCTTGCTCAGAACAAAAGAACTGTGCTTCTTACACACACGGGCAATATCTAATTCAACTCTGCTTAAGAAACTAACGAGAAAAGTAGCTCCTCTTCAGTCCAATACACTGTACTTACTGGAAACAGACGCGAGTGCTATTTGCACTGTGTATGGCTATTGGAGCACAATAGTGACTCTTCTTACAAGAAAACAACACTTGTTCGTGGGACCAGAAACTGCATTTGATTCAATCCACTTAGGACTGGGAAACAAACGCTAGCTCGCCTTACAAGAAACACGCTCTGCTTTTGAGAATAGGGCACACGTCTACTCTACTGTGTTTCCTATGGGGTCCAAACAGTGAGCTTGCTCAGAACAAAAGAACTGTGCTTCCTACACACACAGTCATATCTAGTTCAACTCTGCTTAGGAAACTGACAAGAACAGTAGCTCCTCTTCAGTCCAATACACTGTACTTGCTGGGAACAGACGCGAGGGCTATTTGCACTGTGTATGACAATGGGAGCACAATAGTGACTTTTCTTAGCAGAAAACAACTCTTGCTCGTAGGACCAGAAACTGCATGTGTATATCATCTCCATTTAGGACTGGGAAACAAACGCTAGCTCGCCTTAAAAGAAACACACTCTGCTTTTGAGAAAAATGCACTCTTCTACTCTACTGTGTTTCCTATGGGGTTCGAAATGTGAGCCTGCTCAGAACAAAAGAACTGTGCTTCCTACACACACGGGCATATCTTGTTCAATTCTGCTTAAGAAACTGACAAGAACAGTAGGTCCTCTTCAGTCCAATACACTGTACATGCTGGGAACAGAGGCTAGTGCTATTTGCCCTGAGTATGACAATGGGAGCGCAATAGTGAGTCTTATTACCAGAAAAAAACTCTTGCTCGTAGGACCAGAAACTGCATGTGATTCAACTCCATTTAGGACTGGGAAAAAAACGCTAGCTCGCCTTACAAGAAACACACTCTGCTTTTGAGCAAAGAGCACTCTTCTACTCTACTGTGTTTCCTATAGGGCCAAAACAGTGAGGTTGCTCAGAACAAAATAACTGTGCTTCCTACATACACAGGCCATATGTAGTTCAATTCAGCTTAGGAAACTTACAAGAACAGTAGCTCCTCTTCAGTCCAATACCCTGTACTTGCTGGGAACAGAAGCGAGTGCTATTTGCACTGTGTATGGCAATGGGAGCGCAATAGTGACTTTCCTTACCAGAAAATAACTCTTGCAAGTAGGAACGGAAACTGCATGTGATTCAACTCCATTTAGGACTGGGAAACAAACGCTAGCTCGCCTTAGAAGAAACACATTCTGCTTTTGAGAAAAGAGCACTCTTCTACTCTACTGTGTTTCCTATAGGGCCAGAAGAATGAGCTTGCTCAGAACAAAAGAAGTGTACTTCCTACACACACGGGCCATATCTAGTTCAACTTTGCTTAGGAAACTGACAAGAACAGTAGATCCTCTTCAGTCCAATACACTGTACATCCTGGGAACAGACGCGAGTCCTATTTGCCCTGTGTATGGCAATGGGAACACAATAGTGACTTTTCTTACTAGAAAACAACTCTTGCTTGTAGGACCAGAAACTGCATGTGATTCAACTCCATTTAGGACTGGGAAACAAATGCTAGCTCGCCTTACAGGAAACACACTCTGCTTCTGAGAAAAGAGCACTCTTCTACTCTACTGTGTTTCCTATGGGGTCCGAACAGTGAGCTTGCTCAGAACAAAAGAACTGTGCTTCCTACACTCACGGGCCATATCTAGTTCAACTCTGCTTAGGAAACTGACAAGGACAGTAGCTCCTCTTCTGTCCAATACACTGTACTTGCAAAGAACAGTAGCAAGTGTTGTTTGCACTGTGTATGGCAATAAGAGCACAATAGTGACTCTTCTTACCAGAAAACAACTCTTGCTCATAGGACAAGAAACTGCATGTAATTCAACTACATTTAGGACTGGGAAACAAACGCTAGCTCACCTTACAAGAAACACACTCTGCTTTTGAGAAAAGAGCACTCTTCTACTTTACTGTGTTTCCTCTAGGGCCAGAACAGTGAGCTTGCTCAGAACAAAAGAACTGTGCTTCCTACACACACGGGCTATATCTAGTTCACCTCTGCTTAGGAAACTGACAAGAACAGTAGCTCCTCTTCAGTCCAATACACTGTACTTGCTGGGAGTAGACGCGAGTGCTATTTGCACTGTGTATGGCAAAGAAAGCAAAATAGTGACTCTTCTTACCAGAAAACAACTCTTGCTCGTAGGACCAGAAACTGCATGGGATTCAACTCTGTTTCTGACTGGGAAACAAACACTAGCTAGCCTTACAAGAAACACACTCTGCTTTTGAGAAAAGAGCACTCTTCTACTCTACTGTGTTTACTATGGGGTCCGAAAATTGAGCTTGCTCAGAACAAAAGAACTGTGCTTCACACACACGGGCCATATCTAGTTCAACTCTGCTTAGGAAACTGACAAGAACAGTAGCTCATCTTCAGTCCAATACACTGTACTTGCTCGGAACAGACGTGAGTGCTATTTGCACTATTTATCGCAAAGGGAGCACAATAGTGACTTTCCTTACAAGAATACATCCCTTGCTCGTAGGACCAGAAACTGCATGTGATTCAACTCCATTTTGGACTGGGAAACAAACGCTAGCTCGCTTTACAAGAAACACACTCTGCTTTTGAGAAAAGAGCACTCTTCTAATCTACTGTGTTTCCTATGGGGTTCGAAAAGTGAGCTTGCTCAGAACAAAAGAACTGTGCTTCCTACACACACGGGCCATATCTAGTTCAACTTTGCTTAGGAAACTGACAAGAACAGTAGATCCTCTTCAGTCCAATACACTGTACATCCTGGGAACAGACGCGAGTCCTATTTGCCCTGTGTATGGCAATGGGAACACAATAGTGACTTTTCTTACTAGAAAACAACTCTTGCTTGTAGGACCAGAAACTGCATGTGATTCAACTCCATTTAGGACTGGGAAACAAAAGCTAGCTCACCTTACAAGAAACACACTCTGCTTTAGAGAAAAGAGCACTCTTCTACTCTACTGTGTTTCCTATAGGGCCAGAAGAATGAGCTTGCTCAGAACAAAAGAAGTGTACTTCCTACACACACGGGCCATATCTAGTTCAACTTTGCTTAGGAAACTGACAAGAACAGTAGATCCTCTTCAGTCCAATACACTGTACATCCTGGGAACAGACGCGAGTCCTATTTGCCCTGTGTATGGCAATGGGAACACAATAGTGACTTTTCTTACTAGAAAACAACTCTTGCTTGTAGGACCAGAAACTGCATGTGATTCAACTCCATTTAGGACTGGGAAACAAATGCTAGCTCGCCTTACAGGAAACACACTCTGCTTCTGAGAAAAGAGCACTCTTCTACTCTACTGTGTTTCCTATGGGGTCCGAACAGTGAGCTTGCTCAGAACAAAAGAACTGTGCTTCCTACACTCACGGGCCATATCTAGTTCAACTCTGCTTAGGAAACTGACAAGGACAGTAGCTCCTCTTCTGTCCAATACACTGTACTTGCAAAGAACAGTAGCAAGTGTTGTTTGCACTGTGTATGGCAATAAGAGCACAATAGTGACTCTTCTTACCAGAAAACAACTCTTGCTCATAGGACAAGAAACTGCATGTAATTCAACTACATTTAGGACTGGGAAACAAACGCTAGCTCACCTTACAAGAAACACACTCTGCTTTTGAGAAAAGAGCACTCTTCTACTTTACTGTGTTTCCTCTAGGGCCAGAACAGTGAGCTTGCTCAGAACAAAAGAACTGTGCTTCCTACACACACGGGCTATATCTAGTTCACCTCTGCTTAGGAAACTGACAAGAACAGTAGCTCCTCTTCAGTCCAATACACTGTACTTGCTGGGAGTAGACGCGAGTGCTATTTGCACTGTGTATGGCAAAGAAAGCAAAATAGTGACTCTTCTTACCAGAAAACAACTCTTGCTCGTAGGACCAGAAACTGCATGGGATTCAACTCTGTTTCTGACTGGGAAACAAACACTAGCTAGCCTTACAAGAAACACACTCTGCTTTTGAGAAAAGAGCACTCTTCTACTCTACTGTGTTTACTATGGGGTCCGAAAATTGAGCTTGCTCAGAACAAAAGAACTGTGCTTCACACACACGGGCCATATCTAGTTCAACTCTGCTTAGGAAACTGACAAGAACAGTAGCTCATCTTCAGTCCAATACACTGTACTTGCTCGGAACAGACGTGAGTGCTATTTGCACTATTTATCGCAAAGGGAGCACAATAGTGACTTTCCTTACAAGAATACATCCCTTGCTCGTAGGACCAGAAACTGCATGTGATTCAACTCCATTTTGGACTGGGAAACAAACGCTAGCTCACTTTACAAGAAACACACTCTGCTTTTGAGAAAAGAGCACTCTTCTAATCTACTGTGTTTCCTATGGGGTTCGAAAAGTGAGCTTGCTCAGAACAAAAGAACTGTGCTTCCTACACACACGGGCCATATCTAGTTCAACTCTGCTTAGGAAACTGACAAGAACAGTAGATCATCTTCAGTCCAATACACTGTACATGCTGGGAACAGACGCCAGTGCTATTTGCCCTGTGTATGACAATGGGAGCGCAATAGTGACACTTCTTACCAGAAAACAACTCTTGTTCGTAGGACCAGAAACTGCATGTGACTCAACTAGATTTAGGACTGGGAAACAAACGCTAGCTCGCCTTACAAGAATCACACTCTGCTTTTGAGAAAAGATCACTCTTCTACTCTATTGTGTTTTCTATAGGGCGTGAAGAGTGAGCTTGCTCAGAACAAAAGAACTGTGCTTCCTACACACATGGGCCATATCTAGTTCAATTCTGCTTAGGAAACTGACAAGAACAGTAGATCCTCTTCAGTCCAATACACTTTACATGCTGGGAACAGACGCCAGTGCTATTTGCCCCTTGTATGACAATGGGAGCACAATAGTGACTCTTCTTACCATAATACAACTCTTGCTCGTAGGACCAGAAACTGCATGTGATTCAACTCCATTTAGGACTGGGAAACAAACGCTAGCTCGCCTTAGAAGAAACACATTCTGCTTTTGAGAAAAGAGCACTCTTCTACTCTACTGTGTTTCCTATAGGGCCAGAAGAATGAGCTTGCTCAGAACAAAAGAAGTGTACTTCCTACACACACGGGCCATATCTAGTTCAACTTTGCTTAGGAAACTGACAAGAACAGTAGATCCTCTTCAGTCCAATACAATGTACATCCTGGGAACAGACGCGAGTCCTATTTGCCCTGTGTATGGCAATGGGAACACAATAGTGACTCTTCTTACTAGAAAACAACTCTTGCTTGTAGGACCAGAAACTGCATGTGATTCAACTCCATTTAGGACTGGGAAACAAAAGCTAGCTCGCCTTACAAGAAACACACTCTGCTTTTGAGAAAGGAGCACTCTTCTACTCTACTGTGTTTCCTATAGGACCAAAACAGTGAGCTTGCTCAGAACAAAAGAACTGTGCTTCCTACACACAACAGCCATATCTAGTTCACCTCTGCTTAGGAAACTGACAAGAACAGTAGATCCTCTTCAGTCCAATACACTGTACATGCTGGGAACAGACGCCAGTGCTATTTGCCCTTTGTATGACAATGGGAGCGCAATAGTGACTCTTCTTACCAGAAAACAACTCTTGCTCCTAGGATCAGAAACTGCATGTGATTCAACTCCATTTAGGACTGGGAAACAAACGCTAGCTCGCTATACAAGAAACACACTCTGCTTTTGAGAAAAGAGCACTCTTCTATTCTACTGTGTTTCCTATGGGGTCCGAACAGTGAGCTTGCTCAGAACAAAAGAACTGTGCTTCCTTCACACACGGGCCATATCTAGTTCAACTCTGCTTAGGAAACTGACAAGAACAGTAGATCCTCTTCAGTCCAATACACTTTACATGCTGGGAACAGACGCCAGTGCTATTTGCCCCTTGTATGACAATGGGAGCACAATAGTGACTCTTCTTACCATAATACAACTCTTGTTCGTAGGACCAGAAACTGCATGTGATTCAACTCCATTTAGGACTGGGAAACAAACGCTAGCTCGCCTTAGAAGAAACACATTCTGCTTTTGAGAAAAGAGCACTCTTCTACTCTACTGTGTTTCCTATAGGGCCAGAAGAATGAGCTTGCTCAGAACAAAAGAAGTGTACTTCCTACACACACGGGCCATATCTAGTTCAACTTTGCTTAGGAAACTGACAAGAACAGTAGATCCTCTTCAGTCCAATACATTGTACATCCTGGGAACAGATGCGAGTCCTATTTGCCCTGTGTATGGCAATGGGAACACAATAGTGACTCTTCTTACTAGAAAACAACTCTTGCTTGTAGGACCAGAAACTGCATGTGATTCAACTCCATTTAGGACTGGGAAACAAATGCTAGCTCGCCTTACAGGAAACACACTCTGCTTCTGAGAAAAGAGCACTCTTCTACTCTACTGTGTTTCCTATGGGGTCCGAACAGTGAGCTTGCTCAGAACAAAAGAACTGTGCTTCCTACACTCACGTGCCATATCTAGTTCAACTCTGCTTAGGAAACTGACAAGGACAGTAGCTCCTCTTCTGTCCAATACACTGTAATTGCAAAGAACAGTAGCAAGTGTTGTTTGCACTGTGTATGGCAATAGGAGCACAATAGTGACTCTTCTTACCAGAAAACAACTCTTGCTCATAGGACAAGAAACTGCATGTAATTCAACTACATTTAGGACTGGGAAACAAACGCTAGCTCACCTTACAAGAAACACACTCTGCTTTTGAGAAAAGAGCACTCTTCTACTTTACTGTGTTTCCTCTAGGGCCAGAACAGTGAGCTTGCTCAGAACAAAAGAACTGTGCTTCCTACACACACGGGCTATATCTAGTTCACCTCTGCTTAGGAAACTGACAAGAACAGTAGCTCCTCTTCAGTCCAATACACTGTACTTGCTGGGAGTAGACGCGAGTGCTATTTGCACTGTGTATGGCAAAGAAAGCAAAATAGTGACTCTTCTTACCAGAAAACAACTCTTGCTCGTAGGACCAGAAACTGCATGGGATTCAACTCCGTTTCTGACTGGGAAACAAACACTAGCTAGCCTTACAAGAAACACACTCTGCTTTTGAGAAAAGAGCACTCTTCTACTCTACTGTGTTTACTATGGGGTCCGAAAATTGAGCTTGCTCAGAACAAAAGAACTGTGCTTCACACACACGGGCCATATCTAGTTCAACTCTGCTTAGGAAACTGACAAGAACAGTAGCTCCTCTTCAGTCCAATGCACTGTACTTGCTCGGAACCGACGTGAGTGCTATTTGCACTGTTTATCGCAAAGGGAGCACAATAGTGATTTTCCTTACCAGAAAACAACTCTTGCACGTAGGATCAAAAACTGCATGTGATTCAACTCCATTTAGGACTCTGAAACAAACGCTAGCTCGCCTTACAAGAAACACACTCTGCTTTTGAGAAAAGAGCACTCTTCTACTCTACTGTGTTTCCTATAGGGCCAAAACAGTGAGCTTGCTCACAACAAAAGAACTGTGCTTCTTACACACACGGGCAATATCTAGGTCAATTCTGCTTACGAAACTGACAAGAAGAGTAGATCCTCTTCAGTCCAATACAATGTACTTGATGGGAACAGAGGCGAGTGCTATTTGCACTGTGTATGGCAATGGGAGCGCAATAGTGACTTTCCTTACCAGAAAACAACTCTTGCTCGTAGGGTCAAAAACTGCATGTGATTCAACTCCATTTAGGACTGGGAAACAAACGCTAGCTCGCCTTACAAGAAACACACTCTGCTTTTGAGAAAAGATCACTCTTCTACTCTACTGTGTTTTTTACAGGGCCAGAACAGTGAGCTTGCTCAGTACAAAAGAACTGTGCTTCCTACACACACGGGCCATATCTAGTTCAATTCTGCTTAGAAAACTGACAAGAACAGTAGACCCTTTTCAGTCCAATAAACTGTACATGCTGGGAACAGACGCCAGTGCAATTTGCCCTGTGTATGACAATGGGAGCACAATAGTGACTCTTTTTAATAGAAAACAACTCTTGCTCGTAGGATCAAAAACTGCATGTGATTCAACTCCATTTAGGACTGGGAAACAAATGCTAGCTCGCCTTACAAGAAACACACTCTGTTTTTGAGAAAAGGGCACTCTTCTACTCTACTGTGTTTCCTATGGGTTCGATCAGTGAGCTTACAGTAGAAAAGAACTGTGCTTCCTACACACATGGGCCATATCTAGTTCAACTCTGCTTAGGAAACTGACAAGAACAGTTGCTCCTCTTCAGTCCAATACACTGAACTTGATGGGAACAGACGCGAGTCCTCTTTGCACTGTGTGTGGCAATGGGAGCGCAATAGTGACTTTCCTTACCAGAAAACAACTCTTGCTCGTAGGATCAAAACCTGCATGTGATTTAACTCCATTTAGGACTGGGAAACAAATGCTAGCTCCCCTTACAAGAAACGCACTCTGCTTTTGAGAAAAGATCACACTTCTACTCTACGGTATTTCCTATAGGGTCATAACAGTGAGCTTACTCAGAACAAAAGTACTGTGCTTCCTACACACATGGCCATATCTAGTTCAATTCTGCTTAAAAAACTGACAAGAACAGTAGATCCTCTTCAGTCCAATACACTGTACATGCTGGGAACAGACGCCAGTGCTATTTGTACTGTGTATGGCAATGGGAGCCCAATTGTGACTCTTCTTACAAGAAAACTACTCTTGCTCGTAGGACCAAAAACTGCATGTGACTCAACTCCATTTAGGACTGGGAAACAAACACTAGCTAGCCTTACAAGAAACACACTCTGCTTTTAAGAAAAGAGCACTCTTCTACTCTACTGTGTTTCCTATGGGGTCCGAACAGTGAGCTTGCTCAGAACAAAAGAACTGTGCTTCCTTCACACACGGGCCATATCTAGTTCAACTCTGCTTAGGAAACTGGCAAGAACAGTAGATCCTCTTCAGTCCAATACACTTTACATGCTGGGAACAGACGCCAGTGCTATTTGCCCCTTGTATGACAATGGGAGCACAATAGTGACTTTCCTTACCAGAAAACAACTCTTGCTCATAGGACCAGAAACTGCATGTGATTCAACTCCATTTAGGACTGGGAAACAAATGCTAGCTCGCCTTATAAGAAACACACTATGCTTTTGAGAAAAGAGCACTGTTCTAATCTACTGTGTTTACTATGGGTTCGAACAGTGAGCTTGCTCAGAACAAAAGAACTGTGCTTCCTACACACACGGGCCATATCTAGTTTAACTCCGCTTAGGAAACTGACAAGAACAGTAGCTCCTCTTCAGTCCAATACACTGTACTTGCTGGGAATAGACGCGAGAGCTATTTGCACTGTATATGGCAATGGGAGCGCAATAGTGACTCTTCTTACCAGTTAACATCTCTTTCTCGTAGGACCAGAAACTGCATGGGATTCACCTCCATTTCAGACTGGGAAACAAGCACTAGTTCGCCTTACAAGAAACACACTCTGCTTTTGAGAAAAGAGCACTCTTCTACTCTACTCTGTTTCCTATGGTGTCCGAACAGTCAGTTTGCTCAGAACAAAAGAACTGTGCTTCCTACACACAGGGGCCATATCTAGTTCAACTCTGCTAAGGAAACTGACAAGAACAGTAGCTCCTCTTCAGTCCAATACACTGTACTTGATGGGAACAGACGCGAGTCCTGTTTGCACTGTTTGTGGCAATGGGAGCACAATAGTTACTTTCCTTACCAGAAAACAACTCTAGCTCGTAGGACCTAAAACTGCATGTGATTCAACTCCATTTAGGACTGGGAAACAAACGCTAGCTCGCCTTACAAGAAATACACTCTGCTTTTGAGAAAAGATCACTCTTCTACTCTACTGTGTTTTCTATAGGGCCAGAACAGTGAGCTTGCTCAGAACAAAAGAACTGTGCTTCCTACACACATGGCCATATCTAGTTCAATTCTGCTTAGGAAACTGACAAGAACAGTAGATCCTTTTCAGTCCAATAAACTGTACATGCTGGGAACAGACGCCAGTGCAATTTGCCCTGTGTATGACAATGGGAGCACAATAGTGACTCTTTTTAACAGAAAACAACTCTTGCTCATAGGACCAGAAACTGCATGTGATTCAACTCCATTTAGGACTGGGAAACAAATGCTAGCTCGCCTTACAAGAAACACACTCTGTTTTTGAGAAAAGGGCACTCTTCTACTCTACTGTGTTTCCTATGGGTTCGATCAGTGAGCTTACACTAGAAAAGAACTGTGCTTCCTACACACACGGGCCATATCTAGTTCAACTCTGCTTAGGAAACTGACAAGAACAGTAGCTCCTCTTCAGTCCAATACACTGAACTTGATGGGAACAGACGCGAGTCCTCTTTGCACTGTGTGTGGCAATGGGAGCGCAATAGTGACTTTCCTTACCAGAAAACAACTCTTGCTCGTAGGATCAAAAACTGCATGTGATTCAACTCCATTTAGGACTGGGAAACAAATGCTAGCTCCCCTTACAAGAAACGCACTCTGCTTTTGAGAAAAGATCACTCTTCTACTCTACGGTATTTCCTACAGGGTCAGAACAGTGAGCTTACTCAGAACAAAAGTACTGTGCTTCCTACACACATGGCCATATCTAGTTCAATTCTGCTGAGGAAACTGACAAGAACAGTAGATCCTCTTCAGTCCAATACACTGTACATGCTGTGAACAGACGCCAGTGCTATTTGTACTGTGTATGGCAATGGGAGCCCAATTGTGACTCTTCTTACAAGAAAACTACTCTTGCTCGTAGGACCAAAAACTGCATGTGACTCAACTCCATTTAGGACTGGGAAACAAACACTAGCTAGCCTTACAAGAAACTCACTCTGCTTTTCAGAAAAGAGCACTCTTCTACTCTACTGTGTTTCCTATGGGGTCCGAACAGTGAGCTTGCTCAGAACAAAAGAACTGTGCTTCCTTCACACATGGGCCATATCTAGTTCTACTCTGCTTAGGAAACTGGCAACAACAGTAGATCCTCTTCAGTCCAGATACACTTTACATGCTGGGAACAGACGCCAGTGCTATTTGCCCCTTGTATGACAATGGGAGCACAATAGTGACTTTCCTTACCAGAAAACAACTCTTGCTCATAGGACCAGAAACTGCATGTGATTCAACTCCATTTAGGACTGGGAAACAAATGCTAGCTCGCCTTATAAGAAACACACTATGCTGTTGAGAAAGAGCACTGTTCTAATCTACTGTGTTTACTAAGGGTTCGAACAGTGAGCTTGCTCAGAACAAAAGAACTGTGCTTCCTACACACACGGGCCATATCTAGTTTAACTCCGCTTAGGAAACTGACAAGAACAGTAGCTCCTCTTCAGTCCAATACACTGTACTTGCTGGGAATAGACGCGAGAGCTATTTGCACTGTATATGGCAATGGGAGCGCAATAGTGACTCTTCTTACCAGTTAACATCTCTTTCTCGTAGGACCAGAAACTGCATGGGATTCAACTCCATTTCAGACTGGGAAACAAGCACTAGTTCGCCTTACAAGAAACACACTCTGCTTCTCAGAAAAGAGCACTCTTCTACTCTACTGTGTTTCCTATGGTGTCCGAACAGTCAGTTTGCTCAGAACAAAAGAACTGTGCTTCCTACACACAGGGGCCATATCTAGTTCAACTCTGCTAAGGAAACTGACAAGAACAGTAGCTCCTCTTCAGTCCAATACACTGTACTTGATGGGAACAGACGCGAGTCCTGTTTGCACTGTTTGTGGCAATGGGAGCACAATAGTGACTTTCCTTACCAAAAAACAACTCTAGCTCGTAGGACCAAAAACTGCATGTGATTCAACTCCATTTAGGACTGGGAAACAAACGCTAGCTCGCCTTACAAGAAACACACTCTGCTTTTGAGAAAAGATCACTCTTCTACTCTACTGTGTTTTCTATAGGGCCAGAACAGTGAGCTTGCTCAGAACAAAAGAACTGTGCTTCCTACACACACGGCCATATCTAGTTCAATTCTGCTTAGGAAACTGACAAGAACAGTAGCTCCGCATCAGTCCAATACACTGTACTTGCTGGGAACAGACGCCAGTGCTATTTGCCCTGTGTATGACAATGGGAGTGCAATAGTGACTCTTCTTACCAGAAAACAACGCTTGCTCGTAGGACCAGAAACTGCATGTGATTCAACTCCATTTAGCACTGGGAAACAAATGCTAGCTCGCCTTACAAGAAACACACTCTGCTTCTCAGAAAAGAGCACTCTTCTACTCTACTGTGTTTCCTATAGGGCCAGAATAGTGAGCTTGCTCAGAACAAAAGAACTGTGCTTCCTACACACACGGGCCATACCTAGTTTAATCTGCTTAGGAAATTGAGAAGAACAGTAGCTCCTCTTCAGTCCAATACACTGTACTTGATGGGAACAACGCGAGAGCTATTTGCACTGTATATGGCAATGGGAGGGCAATAGTGACTCTTCTTACCAGTTAACATCTCTTGCTCGTAGGAAGAGAAACTGCATGGGATTCAACTCCATTTCAGACTGGAAAACAAGCACAAGTTCGCCTTACAAGAAACACACTCTGCTTTGAGAAAAGAGCTCTCTTCAACTCTACTGTGTTTCCTATGGGGTCCGAAGAGTCAGCTTGCTCAGAACAAAAGAACTTTGCTTCTTACACACAGGGGCCATATCTAGTTCAACTCTGCTTAGGAAACTGACAAGAACAGTAGCTCCTCTTCAGTCCAATACACTGTACTTGATGGGAACAGAGGCGAGTGCTATTTGCACTGTGTATGGCAATGGGAGCGCAATAGTGACTTTCCTTACCAGAAAACAACTCTTGCGCGTAGGACCAAAAACTGCATGTGATTCAACTCCATTTAGGACTGGGAAATAAACGCTAGCTCGCCTTACAAGAAACACACTCTGCTTTTGAGAAAAGAGCACTCTTTTACTCTACTGTGTTTCCTATGGGGTCCGAACAGTGAGCTTCCTCAGAACAAAAGAACTGTGCTTCCTGTACACACGGGCCATATCTAGTTCAACTCTGCTTAGAAAACTGACATGAATAGTAGCTCCTCTTCATTCCAATACACTGTAATTGATTGGAACAGACGCAAGTGTTATTTGTTCTGTGTATGACAATGGGAGCGCAATAGTGACTCTACTTACCAAAAAATAACTCTACTCGTAGGACTGGAATCTGCAAGTGATTCAAACTCATTTAGGACTGGGAAACAAAAGCTACCTCGCCTTACAAGAAACACACTCTGCTTTTGAGAAAGGAGCACTCTTCTACTCTACTGTGTTTCCTATAGGGCCAGAACAGTGAGCTTGCTCAGAACAAAAGAACTGTGCTTCCTACACACACGGGCTATATCTAGTTCAACTCTGCG
>NW_026737118.1:0-49864 GCF_949786415.1 Peromyscus eremicus | reverse complement strand
ATCTAGTTCAACTCTGCTTAGGAAACAGACAAGAACTGTAGCTGCTCTTCAGTCCAATACACTGTACTAGCTGGGAACAGACGCGAGTGCTATTTGCACTGTGTATGGCAATAGGAGCACAATAGTGACTCTTCTTATCAGAAAACAACTCTTACTCATAGGACAAGAAACTGCATGGGATTCAACTCCATTTCTGACTGGGAAACAAACACTAGCTCGCCTTACAAGAAAGACTCTCTGATTTTGAGAAAAGAGCACTCTTCTACTCTACTGTGTTTCCTGTGGGGTCCAAATAGTGAGCTTGCTCCGAACAAAAGAACTGTGCTTCCTACACACAGGGGCCATATCTAGTTCAACTCTGCTTAGGAAACTGACAAGAACAGTAGCTCCGCTTCAGTCCAATACACTGTAATTGCTGGGAACAGTCGCAAGTGCTATTTGCACTGTGTATGGAAATGGGAGCACAATAATGACTTTCCTTACCAGAAAACAACTCTTGGTCGTAGGACCAAAAACTGCATGTGATTCAACTCCATTTAGGACTGGGAAACAAATGCCAGCTCACATTACAAGAAACACACTCTGCTTTTGAGAAAAGAGCACTCTTCTACTCTAGTGTGTTTCCTATTGGGCCAGAACAGTGAATTTGCTCAGAACAAAAGAACTGTGCTTCCTACACACATGGACCATATCTAGTTCAACTCTGCTTAGGAAACTGACAAGAACAGTAGCTCCTGTTCAGTCCAATACACTGTACATGCTGGGAACAGACGCCAGTGCTATTTGCCCTGTGTATGACAATGGGAGCGCAATAGTGACTCTTATTACCAGAAAACAACTCTTGCTCGTAGGACAAGAAACAGCATGTGATTCAACTCCATTTGGGATTGGGAAACAAACGCTAGCTCGCCTAACAAGAAACACAATCTGCTTTTGAGAAAAGAGCACTCTTCTACTCGACTGTGTATCCTATGGGGTCCGAACAGTGAGCTTGCTCAGAACAAAAGAACTGTGCTTCCTACACACAGGGGCCATAACTAGTTCAACTCTGCTTAGGAAACTGACAAGAACAGTAGCTCCTCTTCAGTCCAATACACTGTACTTGCTGGGAACAGACGCGAGTGCTGTTGGCACTGTATAATGCAATGGGAGCGCAATAGTGACTTTCCTTACCAGAAAACAACTCTTGCTCATAGGACCAGAAACTGCATGTGATACAGCTCCATTTAGGACTGAGAAACAAATGCTACCTCGCCTTACAAGAAACACACTCTGCTTTTGAGAAAAGAGCACTCTTCTACTCTACTGTGTTACCTATGGGGTCTGAAAGGTGATCTTGCTCAGAACAAAAGAACTGTGCTTCCTACACACACGGACCATATGTAGTTCAACTCTGCTTAGGAAACTGACAAGAACAGTAGCTACGCTTCAGTCCAATACACTGTATTTGCTGGGAACAGACGCGAGTGCTATTTGCACTGTGTATGGCAACAGGAGCACAATAGTGTCTCTTCTTATCAGAAAACAACTGTTGCTCATAGGACCAGAAACTGCATGGGATTCAACTCCATTTCTGACTGGGAAACAAACACAAGCTCGCCTTACAAGAAAGACACTTTAATTTGGAGAAAATAGCACTCTTCTACTCTACTGTGTTTCCTATGGGGTCCGAATAGTGAGCTTGCTCAGAACAAATGAACTGTGCTTCCTACACACAGGGGCCATATCTAGTTCAACTCTGTTTAGGAAACTGACAAGAACAGTGGCTCCGCTTCAGTCCAATACACTGTACTTGCTGGGAACAGACGCCAGTGCTATTTGTACTGTGTATGGAAATGGGAGCGCAATAGTGACTTTCCTTACCAGAGAACACCTCTTGCTCCTAGGACCAGAAACTGCATGGGATTCAACTCCATTTCTGACTGGGAAATAAACGGTAGCTCACCTTACAAGAAACACACTCTGCTTTTGAGAAAAGAGCACTCTTCTACTCTACTGTGTTTACTATAGGGCCAGAAGAGTGAGCTTGCTCAGAACAAAAGAACTGTGCTTCCTACAAATACTGCCATATCTAGTTCAATTCTGCTTAGGAAACTGACAAGAACAGTAGCTCCTGTTCAGTCCAATACACTGTACATGCTGTGAACAGATGCCAGAGCTATATGCCCTCTGTATGACAATGGGAGCGCAATAGTGACTTTCCTTACCAGAAAACAACTCTTGGTCGTAGGACCACAAACTGCATGTGATTCAACTCCATTTAGGACTGGGAAACAAACGCTAGCTCACCTTACAAAAAACACACTCTGCTTTTGAGAAAAGAGCACTCTTCTACTCTACTGTGTATCCTATGGGGTCCGAACAGTGAGCTTGCTCAGAAAAAAAGAACTGTGCTTCCTACACACAGGGGCCATATCTAGTTCAACTCTGCTTAGGAAACTGACAAGAACAGTAGCTCCGCTTCAGTCCAATACACTGTACTTGCTGGGAAGAGACGCGAGTGCTATTTACACTGTGTATGGCAATAGGAGCGCAACAGTGACTTTATTAACAAAAAACAACTCTTGCTCGTAGGAACAAAAACTGCATGTGATTCAACTCCATTTAGGACTGGGAAACAAACACTAGCTCGCCTTACAAGAAACACACTCTGCTTTTGAGAAAAGAGCACTCTTCTACTCTACTGTGTTTCCTATGGTGTCCGAATAGTGAGCTTGCTCAGAACAAAAGAACTGTGCTTCCTACACACAGGAGCCATATCTAGTTCAACTCTGCTTAGCAAACTGAGAAGAACAGTAGCTCTGCTTCAGTCCAATACACTGTACATGCTGGGAACAGATGCGAGTGCTATTTACACTGTGTATGGCAATGGGAGCGCAACAGTGACTTTATTACCAGAAAACAACTCTTGCTCATAGGACCAAAAACTGCATGTGATTCAACTCCATTTAGGACTGGGAAACAAACGCTAGCTCGCCTTACAAGAAACACACTCTGCTTTTGAGAAAAGAGCACTCTTCTACTCTACTGTGTTTCCTATGGGGTCCGAAAAGTGAGCTTGCTCAGAACAAAAGAACTGTGCTTCCTACACACACGGGCCATATCTAGTTCAACTCTCCTAAGAAACTGACAAGAACAGTAGCTCCTCTTCAGTCCAATACACTGTACTTGCTGGGAACAGACGCGAGTGCTATTGGCACTGTGTATGGCAATGGGAGCACAATAGTGACTTTCCTTACCAAAAAACAACTCTTGCTCTTAGGACCAGAAACTGCATGTGATTCAGCTCCATTTAGGACTGGGAAACAAACACTAGCTCGCCTTACAAGAAACAAACTCTGCTTTTGAGAAAAGAGCACTCTTCTACTCTACTATGTTTCCTGTGGGGTCCGAATAGTGAGCTTGCTCAGAACAAAAGAACTGTGCTTCCTACACACAGGGGCCATATCTAGTTCAACTCTGCTTAGGAAACTGACAAGAACAGTAGCTACGTTTCAGTCCAATACACTGTACTTGCTGGGAACAGACGCGAGTGCTATTTGCACTGTGTATGGAATTGGGAACACAATAGTGACTTTCTTTACCAGAAAACAACTCTTGCTCGTAGGACCAGAAACTGCATGGGATTCAACTCCATTTCTAACTGGGAAACAAACACTAGCTCGCCTTACAAGAAACACACTCTGCTTTTGAGAAAAGAGCACTCTTCTACTTTACTGTGTTTCCTATGGGGTCCGAACAGTGAGCTTGCTCAGAAAAAAAGAACTGTGCTTCCTACACACAGGGGCCATATCTAGTTCAACTCTGCTTAGGAAACTGACAAGAACAGTAGCTCCGCTTCAGTCCAATACACTGTACTTGCTGGGAAGAGACGCGAGTGCTATTAACACTGTGTATGGCAATAGGAGCGCAACAGTGACTTTATTAACAAAAAACAACTCTTGCTCGTAGGAACAAAAACTGCATGTGATTCAACTCCATTTAGGACTGGGAAACAAACGCTAGCTCGCCTTACAAGAAACACACTCTGCTTTTGAGAAAAGAGCAGTCATCTACTCTACTGTGTTTCCTATGGGGTCTGAACAGTGAGCTTGCTCAGAACAATAGTACTGTGCTTCCTGCACACACGGGCCTTATCTAGTTCATCTCTGCTTAGGAAACTGACAAGAAAAGTAGCTCTGCTTCAGTCTAATACACTGTACTTGCTGGGAACAGATGCGAGTGCTATTTGCACTGTGTTTGGAAATGGGAGCGCAATAGTGACTTTCCTTACCAGAAAACAACTCTTGCTCTTAGGACCAGAAACTGCATGTGATTCAGCTCCATTTAGGACTGGGAAACAAACACTAGCTCGCCTTACAAGAAACAAACTCTGATTTGAGAAAAGAGCACTCTTCTACTCTACTATGTTTCCTGTGGGGTCCGAATAGTGAGCTTGCTCAGAACAAAAGAACTGTGCTTCCTACACACAGGGGCCATATCTAGTTCAACTCTGCTTAGGAAACTGACAAGAACAGTAGCTACGTTTCAGTCCAATACACTGTACTTGCTGGGAACAGACGCGAGTGCTATTTGCACTGTGTATGGAAATGGGAGCACAATAGTGACTTTCTTTACCAGAAAACAACTCTTGCTCGTGGGACCAGAAACTGCATGGGATTCAACTCCATTTCTAACTGGGAAACAAACACTAGCTCGCCTTACAAGAAACACACTCTGCTTTTGAGAAAAGAGCACTCTTCTACTTTACTGTGTTTCCTATGGGGTCCGAACAGTGAGCTTGCTCAGAACAAAAGAACTGTGCTTCCTACACACATGGGCCATATCTAGTTCAACTCTGCTTAGGAAACTGACAAGAACAGTAGCTCCGCTTCAGTCCAATACACTGTACTTGCTGGGAACAGATGCGAGTGCTATTTGCACTGTATAAGGCAATGGGAGCGCAATAGTGACTTTATTACCAGAAAACAACTCTTGCTCGTAGGACCAAAAACTGGATGTGATTCAACTCCATTTAGGACTGGAAACAAACGCTAGCTCACCTCACAAGAAACACACTCTGCTTTTGAGAAAAGAGCAGTCTTCTACTCTACTGTGTTTCCTATGGGGTCCGAACAGTGAGCTTGCTCAGAACAAAAGAACTGTGCTTCCTACACACACGGCTCATATCTAGTTCAACTCTGCTTAGGAAACTGACAAGAACGGTAGCTCCTCTTCAGTCCAGTACAGTGAACTAGCTGGGAACAGACGCGAGTGCTATTTGCCCTGTGTATGGCAATAGGAGCACAATAGTGACTCTTCTTATCAGAAAACTACTCTTACTCATAGGACAAGAAACTGCATGGGATTCAACTCCATTTCTGACTGGGAAACAAACACTAGCTCGCCTTACAAGAAAGACTCTCTGATTTTGAGAAAAGAGCACTCTTCTACTCTACTGTGTTTTTCCATGGGGTCCAAATAGTGAGCTTGCTCAGAACAAAAGAACTGTGCTTCCTACACACAGGGGCCATATCTAGTTCAACTCTGCTTAGGAAACTGACAAGAACAGTAGCTCCGCTTCAGTCCAATACACTGTAATTGCTGGGAACAGACGCGAGTGCTATTTGCACTGTGTATGGAAATGGGAGCACAATAGTGACTTTCCTTACCAGAAAACAACTCTTGGTCGGAGGACCAAAAACTGCATGTGATTCAAGTCCATTTAGGACTGGGAAACAAATGCTAGCTTGCCTTACAAGAAACACACTCTGCTTTGGAGAAAAGAGCACTCTTCTACTCTACTATATTTCCTAGGGGGTCTGAACAGTGAGCTTGCTCAGAACAAAAGAATTGTGCTTCTTACACACGCGGGCCACATCTAGTTCATCTCTGCTTAGGAAACTGACAAGAACAGTAGCTCCTCTTCAGTCCAATAAACTGTACTTGCTGGGAACAGACGCGAGTGCTATTTGCACTGTGTATGGAAATGGGAGCGCAATAGTGACTTTCCTTACCAGAAAACACCTCTTGCTCGTAGGACCAGAAACTGCATGGGATTCAACTCCATTTCTGACTGGGAAACAAACACTAGCTTGCCTTACTAGAAACACACTCTGCTTTTGAGAAAAGAGCACTCTTCTTCTCTACTGTGTTTCCTATGGAGTTCGAACAGTGAGCTTGCTCAGAACAAAAGAACTGTGCTTCCTACACACACGGGCCATATCTAGTTCAAATCTGCTTAGGAAACTGAAAAGAACAGTAGCTCCACTTCAGTCCAATACACGGTACTTGCTGGGAACAGATGCGAGTGCTATTTGCACTGTGTATAGCAATGGGAGCGCAATAGTGACATTATTACCAGAAAACAACTCTTGCTCGTAGGACCAAAAACTGCATGTGATTCAACTCCATTTAGGACTGGGAAACAAACGCTAGCTTGCCTTACAAGAAACACACTCTGCTTTGGAGAAAAGAGCACTCTTCTACTGTACTGTGTTTCCTATGGGGTCCGAAGAGTGAGCTTGCTCAGAACAAAAGAACTGTGCTTCCTACACACACAGGCCATATCTAGTTCAACTCTGCTTAGGAAACTGACAAGAACGGTAGATCCTCTTCAGTCCAATACAGTGTACTAGCTGGGAACAGACGCGAGTGATATTTGCCCTGTGAATGGCAATAGGAGCACAATAGTGACTCTTCTTATCAGAAAACAACTCTTACTTATAGGACAAGAAACTGCATGGGATTCAACTCCATTTCTGACTGGGAAACAAACACTAGCTCGCCTTACAAGAAAGACTCTCTGATTTTGAGAAAAGAGCACTCTTCTACTCTACTGTGTTTCCTATGGGGTCCAAATAGTGAGCTTGCTCAGAACAAAAGAACTGTGCTTCCTACACACAGGGGCCATATCTAGTTCAACTCTGCTTAGGAAACTGACAAGAACAGTAGCTCCGCTTCAGTCCAATACACTGTAATTGCTGGGAAAAGACGCGAGTGCTATTTGCACTGTGTATGGAAATGGGAGCACAATAGTGACTTTCCTTACCAGAAAATAACTCTTGGTTGGAGGACCAAAAACTGCATGTGATTCAACTCCATTTAGGACTGGAAACAAATGCTACCTTGCCTTACAAGAAACACCCTCTGCTTTTGAGAAAAGAGCATTCTTCTTCTCGACTGTGTATCCTATGGGGTCTGAACAGTGAGCTTGCTCCGAACAAAAGAACTGGGCTTCCTACACACACAGGCCATATCTAGTTCAACTCTGCTTAGGAAACAGACAAGAACGGTAGCTCCTCTTCAGTCCAATACACTGTACTAGGTGGGAACAGACGCGAGTGCTATTTGCACTGTGTATGGCAATAGGAGCACAATAGTGACTCTTCTTATCAGAAAACAACTCTTACTCATAGGACAAGAAACTGCATGGGATTCAACTCCATTTCTGACTGGGAAACAAACACTAGCTCCCCTTACAAGAAAGACTCTCTGATTTTGAGAAAAGAGCACTCTTCTACTCTACTGTGTTTCCTGTGGGGTCCAAATAGTGAGCTTGCTCAGAACAAAAGAACTGTGCTTCCTACACACAGGGGCCATATCTAGTTCAACTCTGCTTAGGAAACTGACAATAACAGTAGCTCCGCTTCAGTCCAATACACTGTAATTGCTGGGAACAGTCGCAAGTGCTATTTGCACTGTGTATGGAAATGGGAGCACAATAATGACTTTCCTTACCAGAAAACAACTCTTGGTCGTAGGAACAAAAACTGCATGTGATTCAACTCCATTTAGGACTGGGAAACAAATGCCAGCTCGCATTACATGAAACACACTCTTCTTTTGAGAAAAGAGCACTCTTCTACTCTAGTGTGTTTCCTATTGGGCCAGAACAGTGAATTTGCTCAGAACAAAAGAACTGTGCTTCCTACACACATGGACTATATCTAGTTCAACTCTGCTTAGGAAACTGACAAGAACAGTAGCTCCTGTTCAGTCCAATACACTGTACATGCTGGGAACAGACGCCAGTGCTATTTGCCCTGTGTATGACAATGGGAGCGCAATAGTGACTCTTATTACCAGAAAACAACTCTTGCTCGTAGGACAAGAAACAGCATGTGATTCAACTCCATTTAGGATTGGGAAACAAACGCTAGCTCGCCTAACAAGAAACACAATCTGCTTTTGAGAAAAGAGCACTCTTCTACTCGACTGTGTATCCTATGGGGTCCGAACAGTGAGCTTGCTCAGAACAAAAGAACTGTGCCTCCTACACACAGGGGCTATAATTAGTTCAACTCTGCTTAGGAAACTGACAAGAACAGTAGCTCCTCTTCAGTCCACTACACTGTACTTGCTGGGAACAGACGCGAGTGCTGTTGGCACTGTGTAATGCAATGGGAGCGCAATAGTGACTTTCCTTACCAGAAAACAACTCTTGCTCGTAGGACCAGAAACTGCATGTGATACAGCTCCATTTAGGACTGAGAAACAAATGCTACCTCGCCTTACAAGAAACACACTCTGCTTTTGAGAAAATAGCACTCTTCTACTCTACTGTGTTACCTATGGGGTCCAAAAGGTGAGCTTGCTCAGAACAAAAGAACTGTGCTTCCTACACACACGGACCATTTGTAGTTCAACTCTGCTTAGGAAACTGACAAGAACAGTAGCTACGCTTCAGTCCAATACAGTGTACTTGCTGGGAACAGACGCGAGTGCTATTTGCACTGTGTATGGCAATAGGAGCACAATAGTGTCTCTTCTTATCAGAAAACAACTGTTGCTCATAGGACCAGAAACTGCATGGGATTCAACTCCATTTAGGACTGGGAAACAAACACAAGCTCGCCTTACAAGAAAGACACTCTGATTTTGAGAAAAGAGCACTCTTCTACTCTACTGTGATTCCTATGGGGTCCGAATAGTGAGCTTGCTCAGAACAAAAGAACTGTGCTTCCTACACACAGGGGCCATATCTAGTTCAACTCTGCTTAGGAAACTGACAAGTACAGTAGCTACGCTTCAGTCCAATACACTGTACTTGCTGGGAACAGACATGAGTGCTATTTGCACTGTGTATGTAAATGGGAGCGCAATCGTGACTTTCCTTACCAGAAAACAACTCTTGGTCGTAGGACCAAAAACTGCATGTGATTCAACTCCATTTAGGACTGGGAAGCAAACGCTATCTCGCCTTACAAAAAACACACTCTGCTTTTGAGAAAAGAGCACTCTTCTACTCTACTGTGTTTTCTAGGGGGTCTGAACAGTGAGCTTGCTCAGAACAAAAGAACTGTGCTTCCTACACACACGGGCCATATCTAGTTCATCTCTGCTTAGGAAACTGACAAGAACAGTAGCTCCGTTTCAGTACAATACACTGTAGTTCCTGGGAACAGACGGGAGTGCTATTTGCACTGTGTATGGAAATGGGAGCGCAATAGTGACTTTCCTTACCAGAAAACAACTCTTGCTCGTAGGACCAGAAACTGCATGGGATTCAACTCCATTTCTGACTGGGAAACAAACACTAGCTCGCCTTACAAGAAACACACTCTGCTTTTGAGAAAAGAGCACTCTTCTACTCTACTGTGTTTCCTATGGGGTCCGAACAGTGAGCTTGCTCAGAACAAAAGAACTGTGCTTCCTGCACACACGGGCCATATCTAGTTCAATTCTGCTTAGGAAACTGAAAAGAACAGTAGATTCTCTTCAGTCCAATACACTGTACTTCCTGGGAACAGACGCCAGGGCTATTTGCCCTCTGTATGACAATGGGAGCACAATAGTGACTCTTCTTACCAGAAAACAACTCTTGCTCGTAGGACTAGAAACTGTATGTGATTCAACTCCATTTAGGACTGGGAAACAAACGCTAGCTCTCCTTACAAGAAACACACTCTGCTTTTGAGAAAAGAGCACTCTTCTACTCTACTGTGTATCCTATGTGGTCGGAACAGTGAGCTTGCTCAGAACAAAAGAAATGTGCTTCCTACACACAGGGGCCATATCTAGTTCAACTCTGCTTTGGAAATTGACAAGAACAGCAGCTCCTCTTCAGTCCAATACACTGTATTGCTGGGAACAGACGTGAGTGCTATTTGCACTGTGTATGGCAATGGGAGTGCAATAGTGACTTTCCTTACCAGAAAACAACTCTTGCTCATAGTACCAAAAACAGGATGTGATTCAACTCCATTTAGGACTGGGAAACAAATGCTAGCTTGCCTTACAAGAAACACACTCTGCTTTTGAGAAAAGAGCACTCTTCTACTCTACTGTGTTTCCTATGGGGTCCGAAGAGTGAGCTTGCTCAGAACAAAATAACTGTGCTTCCTACACACACGGGCCATATCTAGTTCAACTCTGCTTAGGAAATTGACAAGAACGGTAGCTCCTTTCCAGTCCAATACACTGTACTAGCTGGGAACAGACGCGAGTGCTATTTGCACTGTGTATGGCAATAGGAGCGCAATAGTGACTCTTCTTATCAGAAAACACCTCTTGCTCAGAGGACCAGAAACTGCATGGGATTCAACTCCATTTCTGACTGGGAAACAAACACTACCTCGCCTTATAAGGAACACACTCTGCTTTTGAGAAAAGAGCACTCTTCTACTCTAATGTCTTTTCTATGGGGTCCGAACAGTGACCTTGCTCAGAACAAAAGAACTGCGCTTCCTACACACAGGGGCCATATCTAGTTATACTCTGCTTAGGAAACTGACAAGAACAGTAGCTCCTCTTCAGTCCAATGCACTGTACTTGCTGGGAACAGACGCCAGTGCTATTTGCCCTGTGTATGACAATGGGAGCACAATAGTGACTCTTCTTACCAGAAAACAACTCTTGCTCGTAGGACCAGAAACTGCATGTTATTCAACTCCACTTAGCACTGGGAAACAAATGCTAGCTCACGTAACAAGAAACACACTCTGCTTTTGAGAAAAGAGCAGTCTTCTACTCTACTGTGTTTCCTATGGGGTCCGAACAGTGAGCTTGCTCAGAACAAAAGAACTGTGCTTCCTACACACACGGCTCATATCTAGTTCAACTCTGCTTAGGAAACTGACAAGAACGGTAGCTCCTCTTCAGTCCAGTACAGTGAACTAGCTGGGAACAGACGCGAGTGCTATTTGCCCTGTGTATGGCAATAGGAGCACAATAGTGACTCTTCTTATCAGAAAACTACTCTTACTCATAGGACAAGAAACTGCATGGGATTCAACTCCATTTCTGACTGGGAAACAAACACTAGCTCGCCTTACAAGAAAGACTCTCTGATTTTGAGAAAAGAGCACTCTTCTACTCTACTGTGTTTCCTATGGGGTCCAAATAGTGAGCTTGCTCAGAACAAAAGAACTGTGCTTCCTACACACAGGGGCCATATCTAGTTCAACTCTGCTTAGGAAACTGACAAGAACAGTAGCTCCGCTTCAGTCCAATACACTGTAATTGCTGGGAACAGACGCGAGTGCTATTTGCACTGTGTATGGAAATGGGAGCACAATAGTGACTTTCCTTACCAGAAAACAACTCTTGGTCGGAGGACCAAAAACTGCATGTGATTCAAGTCCATTTAGGACTGGGAAACAAATGCTAGCTTGCCTTACAAGAAACACACTCTGCTTTGGAGAAAAGAGCACTCTTCTACTCTACTATATTTCCTAGGGGGTCTGAACAGTGAGCTTGCTCAGAACAAAAGAATTGTGCTTCTTACACACGCGGGCCACATCTAGTTCATCTCTGCTTAGGAAACTGACGAGAACAGTAGCTCCTCTTCAGTCCAATACACTGTACTTGCTGGGAACAGACGCGAGTGCTTTTTGCACTGTGTATGGAAATGGGAGCGCAATAGTGACTTTCCTTACCAGAAAACACCTCTTGCTCGTAGGACCAGAAACTGCATGGGATTCAACTCCATTTCTGACTGGGAAACAAACACTAGCTCGCCTTACTAGAAACACACTCTGCTTTTGAGAAAAGAGCACTCTTGTTCTCTACTGTGTTTCCTATGGAGTTCGAACAGTGAGCTTGCTCAGAACAAAAGAACTGTGCTTCCTACACACACGGGCCATATCTAGTTCAAATCTGCTTAGGAAACTGAAAAGAACAGTAGATCCGCTTCAGTCCAATACACGGTACTTGCTGGGAACAGATGCGAGTGCTATTTGCACTGTGTATAGCAATGGGAGCGCAATAGTGACATTATTACCAGAAAACAACTCTTGCTCGTAGGACCAAAAACTGCATGTGATTCAACTCCATTTAGGACTGGGAAACAAACGCTAGCTTGCCTTACAAGAAACACACTCTGCTTTGGAGAAAAGAGCACTCTTCTACTGTACTGTGTTTCCTATGGGGTCCGAAGAGTGAGCTTGCTCAGAACAAAAGAACTGTGCTTCCTACACACACAGGCCATATCTAGTTCAACTCTGCTTAGGAAACTGACAAGAACGGTAGATCCTCTTCAGTCCAATACAGTGTACTAGCTGGGAACAGACGCGAGTGATATTTGCCCTGTGAATGGCAATAGGAGCACAATAGTGACTCTTCTTATCAGAAAACAACTCTTACTCATAGGACAAGAAACTGCATGGGATTCAACTCCATTTCTGACTGGGAAACAAACACTAGCTCGCCTTACAAGAAAGACTCTCTGATTTTGAGAAAAGAGCACTCTTCTACTCTACTGTGTTTCCTATGGGGTCCAAATAGTGAGCTTGCTCGGAACAAAAGAACTGTGCTTCCTACACACCGGGGCCATATCTAGTTCAACTCTGCTTAGGAAACTGACAAGAACAGTAGCTCCGCTTCAGTCCAATACACTGTAATTGCTGGGAAAAGACGCGAGTGCTATTTGCACTGTGTATGGAAATGGGAGCACAATAGTGACTTTCCTTACCAGAAAATAACTCTTGGTTGGAGGACCAAAAACTGCATGTGATTCAACTCCATTTAGGACTGGAAACAAATGCTACCTTGCCTTACAAGAAACACCCTTTGCTTTTGAGAAAAGAGCATTCTTCTTCTCGACTGTGTATCCTATGGGGTCTGAACAGTGAGCTTGCTCCGAACAAAAGAACTGGGCTTCCTACACACACGGGCCATATCTAGTTCAACTCTGCTTAGGAAACAGACAAGAACGGTAGCTCCTCTTCAGTCCAATACACTGTACTAGGTGGGAACAGACGCGAGTGCTATTTGCACTGTGTATGGCAATAGGAGCACAATAGTGACTCTTCTTATCAGAAAACAACTCTTACTCATAGGACAAGAAACTGCATGGGATTCAACTCCATTTCTGACTGGGAAACAAACACTAGCTCCCCTTACAAGAAAGACTCTCTGATTTTGAGAAAAGAGCACTCTTCTACTCTACTGTGTTTCCTGTGGGGTCCAAATAGTGAGCTTGCTCAGAACAAAAGAACTGTGCTTCCTACACACAGGGGCCATATCTAGTTCAACTCTGCTTAGGAAACTGACAATAACAGTAGCTCCGCTTCAGTCCAATACACTGTAATTGCTGGGAACAGTCGCAAGTGCTATTTGCACTGTGTATGGAAATGGGAGCACAATAATGACTTTCCTTACCAGAAAACAACTCTTGGTCGTAGGAACAAAAACTGCATGTGATTCAACTCCATTTAGGACTGGGAAACAAATGCCAGCTCGCATTACATGAAACACACTCTTCTTTTGAGAAAAGAGCACTCTTCTACTCTAGTGTGTTTCCTATTGGGCCAGAACAGTGAATTTGCTCAGAACAAAAGAACTGTGCTTCCTACACACATGGACTATATCTAGTTCAACTCTGCTTAGGAAACTGACAAGAACAGTAGCTCCTGTTCAGTCCAATACACTGTACATGCTGGGAACAGACGCCAGTGCTATTTGCCCTGTGTATGACAATGGGAGCGCAATAGTGTCTCTTATTACCAGAAAACAACTCTTGCTCGTAGGACAAGAAACAGCATGTGATTCAACTCCATTTAGGATTGGGAAACAAACGCTAGCTCGCCTAACAAGAAACACAATCTGCTTTTGAGAAAAGAGCACTCTTCTACTCGACTGTGTATCCTATGGGGTCCGAACAGTGAGCTTGCTCAGAACAAAAGAACTGTCCTTCCTACACACAGGGGCTATAATTAGTTCAACTCTGCTTAGGAAACTGACAAGAACAGTAGCTCCTCTTCAGTCCAATACACTGTACTTGCTGGGAACAGACGCGAGTGCTGTTGGCACTGTGTAATGCAATGGGAGCGCAATAGTGACTTTCCTTACCAGAAAACAACTCTTGCTCGTAGGACCAGAAACTGCATGTGATACAGCTCCATTTAGGACTGAGAAACAAATGCTACCTCGCCTTACAAGAAACACACTCTGCTTTTGAGAAAATAGCACTCTTCTACTCTACTGTGTTACCTATGGGGTCCAAAAGGTGAGCTTGCTCAGAACAAAAGAACTGTGCTTCCTACACACACGGACCATTTGTAGTTCAACTCTGCTTAGGAAACTGACAAGAACAGTAGCTACGCTTCAGTCCAATACAGTGTACTTGCTGGGAACAGACGCGAGTGCTATTTGCACTGTGTATGGCAATAGGAGCACAATAGTGTCTCTTCTTATCAGAAAACAACTGTTGCTCATAGGACCAGAAACTGCATGGGATTCAACTCCATTTAGGACTGGGAAACAAACACAAGCTCGCCTTACAAGAAAGACACTCTGATTTTGAGAAAAGAGCACTCTTCTACTCTACTGTGATTCCTATGGGGCCCGAATAGTGAGCTTGCTCAGAACAAAAGAACTGTGCTTCCTACACACAGGGGCCATATCTAGTTCAACTCTGCTTAGGAAACTGACAAGTACAGTAGCTACGCTTCAGTCCAATACACTGTACTTGCTGGGAACAGACATGAGTGCTATTTGCACTGTGTATGTAAATGGGAGCGCAATAGTGACTTTCCTTACCAGAAAACAACTCTTGGTCGTAGGACCAAAAACTGCATGTGATTCAACTCCATTTAGGACTGGGAAGCAAACGCTATCTCGCCTTACAAAAAACACACTCTGCTTTTGAGAAAAGAGCACTCTTCTACTCTACTGTGTTTTCTAGGGAGTCTGAACAGTGAGCTTGCTCAGAACAAAAGAACTGTGCTTCCTACACACACGGGCCATATCTAGTTCATCTCTGCTTAGGAAACTGACAAGAACAGTAGCTCCGTTTCAGTACAATACACTGTAGTTCCTGGGAACAGACGGGAGTGCTATTTGCACTGTGTATGGAAATGGGAGCGCAATAGTGACTTTCCTTACCAGAAAACAACTCTTGCTCGTAGGACCAGAAACTGCATGGGATTCAACTCCATTTCTGACTGGGAAACAAACACTAGCTCGCCTTACAAGAAACACACTCTGCTTTTGAGAAAAGAGCACTCTTCTACTCTACTGTGTTTCCTATGGGGTCCGAACAGTGAGCTTGCTCAGAACAAAAGAACTGTGCTTCCTGCACACACGGGCCATATCTAGTTCAATTCTGCTTAGGAAACTGAAAAGAACAGTAGATTCTCTTCAGTCCAATACACTGTACATGCTGGGAACAGACGCCAGGGCTATTTGCCCTCTGTATGACAATGGGAGCACAATAGTGACTCTTCTTACCAGAAAACAACTCTTGCTCGTAGGACTAGAAACTGTATGTGATTCAACTCCATTTAGGACTGGGAAACAAACGCTAGCTCTCCTTACAAGAAACACACTCTGCTTTTGAGAAAAGAGCACTCTTCTACTCTACTGTGTATCCTATGTGGTCGGAACAGTGAGCTTGCTCAGAACAAAAGAAATGTGCTTCCTACACACAGGGGCCATATCTAGTTCAACTCTGCTTTGGAAATTGACAAGAACAGCAGCTCCTCTTCAGTCCAATACACTGTATTGCTGGGAACAGACGTGAGTGCTATTTGCACTGTGTATGGCAATGGGAGTGCAATAGTGACTTTCCTTACCAGAAAACAACTCTTGCTCATAGTACCAAAAACAGGATGTGATTCAACTCCATTTAGGACTGGGAAACAAATGCTAGCTTGCCTTACAAGAAACACACTCTGCTTTTGAGAAAAGAGCACTCTTCTACTCTACTGTGTTTCCTATGGGGTCCGAAGAGTGAGCTTGCTCATAACAAAAGAACTGTGCTTCCTACACACACGGGCCATATCTAGTTCAACTCTGCTTAGGAAATTGACAAGAACGGTAGCTCCTTTCCAGTCCAATACACTGTACTAGCTGGGAACAGACGCGAGTGCTATTTGCACTGTGTATGGCAATAGGAGCGCAATAGTGACTCTTCTTATCAGAAAACACCTCTTGCTCAGAGGACCAGAAACTGCATGGGATTCAACTCCATTTCTGACTGGGAAACAAACACTACCTCGCCTTATAAGGAACACACTCTGCTTTTGAGAAAAGAGGACTCTTCTACTCTAATGTCTTTTCTATGGGGTCCAAACAGTGACCTTGCTCAGAACAAAAGAACTGCGCTTCCTACACACAGGGGCCATATCTAGTTATACTCTGCTTAGGAAACTGACAAGAACAGTAGCTCCTCTTCAGTCCAATGCACTGTACTTGCTGGGAACAGACGCCAGTGCTATTTGCCCTGTGTATGACAATGGGAGCACAATAGTGACTCTTCTTACCAGAAAACAACTCTTGCTCGTAGGACCAGAAACTGCATGTTATTCAACTCCACTTAGCACTGGGAAACAAATGCTAGCTCACGTAACAAGAAACACACTCTGCTTTTGAGAAAAGAGCACTCTTCTAATCGACTGTGTATCCTATGGGGTCCGAACAGTGAGTTTGCTCAGAACAAAAGAACTGGGCTTCCTACACACACGGGCCATATCTAGTTCAACTCTGCTTAGGAAACTGACAAGAACAGTAGCTCCGCTTCAGTCCAATACACTCTACTTGCTGGAAACAGATGCGAGTGCTATTTACACTGTGTGTTGCAATGGAAGTGCAACAGTGACTTTATTACCAGAAAACAACTCTTGCTTGTAGGACCAAAAACTGCATGCGATACAACTCCATTTAGGACTGGGAAACAAACGCTAGATCGCCTTACAAGAAACACACTCTGCTTTTGAGAAAAGAGCACACTTCTACTCTACTGTGTTTCCTATGGGGTCCGAACATTGAGCTTGCTCAGAACAATAGAACTGTGCTTCCTACACACAGGGGCCATATCTAGTTCAACTCTGCTTAGAAAACTGACAAGAACAGTAGCTCCTCTTCAGTTCAATACACTGTACTTGCTGAGAACAATTGCGAGTGCTATTTGCACTGTATATGGCAATGGGAGCGCAATAGTGACTTTGCTTATGAGAAAATAACTCTTGCTCGTAGGACCAAAAACTGCATGTGATTCAACTCCATTTAGGACTGGGAAACAAACGCTAGCTCGCCTTACAAGAAACACACTCTTCTTTTCAGAAAAGAGCACTCTTCAACTCTACTGTGTTTCCTATAGGGCCAGAACAGTGAGTTTGCTCAGAACAAAAGACTGTGATTCCTACAAATAAGGCCATATCTAGTTCTATTCTGCTTAGGAAACTGACAAGAACAGTAGATACTCTTCAGTCCAATACACTGTACATGCTGGGAACAGACGCCAGTGCTATTTGTCCTGTGTATGAAAATGGGAGTGCAATAGTGACTCTTCTTAAAAGAAAACAACTCTTGCTCGTAGGACCAAAAACTGCATGTGATTCAACTCCATTTAGGACTGGGAAACAAACGCTAGCTCGCCTTACAAGAAACACACTCTGCTTTTGAGAAAAGAGCAGTCTTCTATTCTACTGTGGTTCATATGGGGACCGAACATTGAGCTTACACAGAACAAAAGAACTGTGCTTCCTACACACACGGGACATATCTAGTTCAACTCTGCTTAGGAAACTGACAAGAACACTATCTCCTCTTCAGTCCAATACACTGTACTTGCTGGGAACAGACGTGAGTGCTATTTGCACTGTGTATGGCAATGGGAGCGCAATAGTGACTTTGCTTACGAGTAAACAACTCTTGCTCGTAGGACCAAAAACTGCATGAGATTCAACTCCATTTAGGACTGGGAAACAAACGCTAGCTCGCCTTACAAGAAACACACTCTGCTTTTGAGAAAAGAGCAGTCTTCTATTTCACTGTGGTTCATATGGTGTCCGAACAGTGAGCTTGCTAAGAACAAAAGAACTGTGCTTCCTACACACATGGGCCATATCTAGTTCAACTCTGCTTAGGAAAGTGACAAGAACAGTAGCTCCTCTTCAGTTCAATACACTGTACTTGCTGGGAACAGACGCGAGTGCTATTTGCACTGTGTATGGCAAAGGGAGCGCAATGGTGACTTTCCTTACCAGAAAACAACTCTTGCTCGTAGGACCAAAAACTGCATGTGATTCAACTCCATTTAGGACTGGGAAACAAACGCTAGCTCGCCTTACAAGAAACACACTCTGCTTTTGAGAAAAGAGCAGTCTTCTACTCTACTGTGTTTCCTATAGGGCCAGAACAGTGTGCTTGCTCAGAACAAAAGAACTGTGCTTCATACAAATACGGCCATATCTAGTTCAATTCTGCTTAGGAAACTGTAAAGAACAGTAGATCCTCTTCAGTCCAATACACTGTACATGCTGGGAACAGACGCCAGTGCTATTTGCCCTGTGTATGACAATGGGAGCACAATAGTGACTCTTCTTACCAGAAAAAAACTCTTGCTCGTAGGACAATAAACTGCATGTGTTTCATCTCCATTTAGGACTGGGAAACAAACGCTAGCTTGCCTTACAAGAAACACAGTCTGCTTTGGAGAAAAGAGCACTCTTCTACTCGACTGTTTTTCCTATGGTGTCCGAACAGCGAGCTTGGTCAGAAAAAAAGAACTGTGCTTCCTACACACAGGGGCCATATCTAGTTCAACTCTGCTTAGGAAACTGACAAGAACAGTAGCTCTGCTTCATTCCAATACACTGTACTTGCTGGGAACAGATGCGAGTGCTATTTGCACTGTGTATGGAAATGGGAGCGCAATAGTGACTTTCCTTACCAGAAAACAACTCTTGCTGGTAGGACCAGAAACTGCATGGGATTCAACTCCATTTAGGACTGGGAAACAAACGCTAGCTCGCCTTACAAGAAACACACTCAGCTTTTGAGAAAAGAGCACTCTTCTACTCTACTGTGTTTCCTATAGGGCCAGAACAGTGAGTTTGCTCAGAACAAAAGAACTGTGCTTCCTACAAATACGGCCATATCTAGTTCAATTCTGCATAGGAAACTGACAAGAACAGTAGATCCTCTTCAGTCCAATACACTGTACATGCTGGGAACAGACGCCAGTGCTATTTGCCCTGTGTCTGACAATGGGAGTGCAATAGTGACTTTCCTTACCAGAAAACAACTCTTGCTCGTAAAACCAAAAACAGGATGTGATTCAACTCCATTTAGTACTGGGAAAAAGACGGTAGCTTGCCTTACAAGAAACACACTCTGCTTTTGAGAAAAGAGCACTCTTCTGCTCTACTGTGTTTCCTATGAGGTCCGAACAGTGAGCTTGCTCAGAACAAAAGAACTGTGCTTCCTACACACACGGGCCATATCTAGATCAACTCTGCTTAGGAAACTGACAAGAACGGTAGCTCCTCTTCAGTCGAATACACTGTACTAGCTGGGAACAGACGCGAGTCCTTTTGTACTGTGTATAGAAATAGGAGCGCAATAGTGACTCTTCTTATCAGAAAACACCTCTTCCTCGTAGGAAAAAAAACTGCGTGGGATTCAACTCCATTTCTGACTGGGGAACAAACACTAGCTCGCCTCACAAGAAACACACTCTGCTTTTGAGAAAAGAGCACTCTTCTACTCTTCTGTGTTTCCTATGTGGGCCGAACAGTGAGCTTGCTCAGAACAAAAGAACTGTGCTTCCTACACACAGGGGCCATATCTAGTTCAACTCTGCTTAGCAAACTGACAAGAACAGTAGCTCCGCTTCAGTCCAATACACTGTACTTCCTGGGAACAGATGCGAGTGCCATTTGCACTGTGTATGGAAATGGGAGCGCAATAGTGACTTTCCTTACCAGAAAACAACTCGTGCTCGTAGTACCAAAAACTGCATGAGATTCAACTCCATTTAGGACAGGGAAACAAACGCTAGCTCTCCTTACAAGAAACACACTCTGCTTTTGAGAAAAGAGCACTCTTGTACTCTACTGTGTTTCCTATAGGGCCAGAACAGTGAGTTTGCTCAGAACAAAATTACTGTGCTTCCTACAAATACGGCCATATCTAGTTCAATTCTTCTTAGGAAACTGACAAGAACAGTAGATCCTCTTCAGTCCAATACATTGTACATGCTGGGAACAGACGCCAGTGCTATTTGCCCTGTGTATGACAATGGGAGCACAATAGTGACTCTTTTTACCAGAAAACAACTCTTGCTCGTAGGACAAGAAACAGCATGTGATTCAACTCCATTTAGGACTGGGAAACAAATGCTAGCTCGCCTTACAAGAAACACACTCTGCTTTTGAGAAAAGAGCAGTCTTCTATTCTACTGTGGTTCATATGGGGACCGAACATTGAGCTTACTCAGAACAAAAGAACTGTGCATCCTACACACGGGACATATCTAGTTCAACTCTGCTTAGGAAACTGACAAGAACAGTATCTCCTCTTCAGTCCAATACACTGTACTTGCTGGGAACAGACGTGAGTGCTATTTGCACTGTGTATGGCAATGGGAGCGCAATAGTGACTTTGCTTACGAGTAAACAACTCTTGCTCGTAGGACCAAAAACTGCATGAGATTCAACTCCATTTAGGACTGGGAAACAAACGCTAGCTCGCCTTACAAGAAACACTCTCTGCTTTTGAGAAAAGAGCAGTCTTCTATTTCACTGTGGTTCATATGGGGTCCGAACAGTGAGCTTGCTGAGAACAAAAGAACTGTGCTTCCTACACACATGGGCCATATCTAGTTCAACTCTGCTTAGGAAAGTGACAAGAACAGTAGCTCCTCTTCAGTTCAATACACTGTACTTGCTGGGAACAGACGCGAGTGCTATTTGCACTGTGTATGGCAAAGGGAGCACAATGGTGACTTTCCTTACCAGAAAACAACTCTTGCTCGTAGGACCAAAAACTGCATGTGATTCAACTCCATTTAGGACTGGGAAACAAACGCTAGCTCGCCTTACAAGAAACACACTCTGCTTTTGAGAAAAGAGCAGTCTTGTACTCTACTGTGTTTCCTATAGAGCCAGAACAGTGAGCTTGCTCAGAAGAAAAGAACTGTGCTTCATACAAATACGGCCATATCTAGTTCAATTCTGCTTAGGAAACTGTAAAGAACAGTAGATCCTCTTCAGTCCAATACACTGTACATGCTGGGAACAGACGCCAGTGTTATTTGCCCTGTGTATGACAATGGGAGCACAATAGTGACTCTTCTTACCAGAAAAAAACTCTTGCTCGTAGGACAATAAACTGCATGTGTTTCATCTCCATTTAGGACTGGGAAACAAACGCTAGCTTTCCTTACAAGAAACACAGTCTGCTTTGGAGAAAAGAGCACTCTTCTACTCGACTGTTTTTCCTATGGTGTCCGAACAGTGAGTTGCTCAGAAAAAAAGAACTGTGCTTCCTACACACAGGGGCCATATCTAGTTCAACTCTGCTTAGGAAACTGTAAAGAACAGTAGATCCTCTTCAGTCGAATACACTGTACTAGCTGGGAACAGACACGAGTCCTTTTGTACTGTGTATAGAAATAGGAGCGCAATAGTGACCCTTCTTATCAGAAAACACCTCTTCCTCGTAGGAAAAAAAACTGCATGGGATTCAACTCCATTTCTGACTGGGGAACAAACACTAGCTCGCCTTACAAGAAACACACTCTGCTTTTGAGAAAAGAGCACTCTTCTACTCTTCTGTGTTTCCTATGTGGTCCGAACAGTGAGCTTGCTCAGAACAAAAGAACTGTGCTTCCTACACACAGGGGCCATATCTAGTTCAACTCTGCTTAGCAAACTGACAAGAACAGTAGCTCCGCTTCAGTCCAATACACTGTACTTCCTGGGAACAGATGCGAGTGCTATTTGCACTGTGTATGGAAATGGGAGCGCAATAGTGACTTTCCTTACCAGAAAACAACTCGTGCTCGTAGTACCAAAAACTGCATGTGATTCAACTCCATTTAGGACTGGGAAACAAACGCTAGCTCTCCTTACAAGAAACACACTCTGCTTTTGAGAAAAGAGCACTCTTCTACTCTACTGTGTTTCCTATAGGGCCAGAACAGTGAGTTTGCTCAGAACAAAATTACTGTGCTTCCTACAAATACGGCCATATCTAGTTCAATTCTGCTTAGGAAACTGACAAGAACAGTAGATCCTCTTCAGTCCAATACATTGTACATGCTGGGAACAGACGCCAGTGCTATTTGCCCTGTGTATGACAATGGAAGCACAATAGTGACTCTTTTTACCAGAAAACAACTCTTGCTCGTAGGACAAGAAACTGCATGTGATTCAACTCCATTTAGGACTGGGAAACAAACGCTAGTTCGCCTTACAAGAAACACAATCTGCTTTTGAGAAAAGAGCACTCTTCTACTCTACTGTGTTTCCTATGGGGTCCGAACAGTGAGCTTGCTCAGAACAAAAGAACTGTGCTTCCTACACACACGGGCCATATCTAGTTCAACTCTGCTTAGGAAACTGACAAGAACAGTAGCTCCTCTTCAGTCCAATAAACTGTACTTGCTGGGAACAGACGCGAGTGCTATTTGCACTGTGTATGGCAAAGGGAGCGCAATAGTGACTTTCCTTACCAAAAAACAACTCTTGCTTGTAGGACCAAAAACTGCATGTGATTCAACTCCATTTAGGACTGGGAAACAAACGCTAGCTCGCCTTACAAGAAACACACTCTGCTTTTGAGAAAAGAGCAGTCTTCTATTCTACTGTGGTTCATATGGGGTCCGAACATTGAGCTTGCTCAGAACAAAAGAACTGGGCTTCCGACACACATGGGCCATATCTATTTCAACTCTGCTTAGGAAACTGACAAGAACAGTAGCTCCTCTTCAGTCCAATACACTGTACTTGCTGGGAACAGACGCCAGTGCTATTTGCACTGTGTATGGCAATGGGAGCGCAATAGTGACTTTGATTACGAGAAAACAACTCTTGCTCGTAGGACCAAAAATTGCATGTGATTCAACTCCATTTAGGACTGGGAAACAAACTCTAGCTCGCCTTACAAGAAACACACTCTGCTTTTGAGAAAAAGGAGCAGTCTTCTATTCTACTGTGGTTCATATGGGGTCCGAACATTGAGCTTACTCAGAACAAAAGAACTGTGCTTCCTACACACACCGGACATATCTAGTTCAACTCTGCTTAGGAAACTGACAAGAACAGTAGCTCCTCTTCAGTCCAATACACTGTACTTGCTGGGAACAGACGCGAGTGCTATTTGCACTGTGTATGGCAATAGGAGCACAATAGTGACTCTTCTTATCAGAAAACAACTCTTACTCATAGGACCAGAAACTGCATGGGATTCAACTCCTTTTCTGACTGGGAAACAAACACTAGTTCGCATTACAAGAAACACACTCTCCTTTTGAGAAAAGAGCAATCTTCTACTCTACTGTGTTTCTTATAGGGCCAGAACAGTGAGTTTGCTCAGAACCAAAGAACTGTGCTTCCTACAAATACGGCCATATCTAGTTCAATTCTGCTTAGGAAACTGACAAGAACAGTAGATCCTCTTCAGTCCAATACACTGTACATGCTGGGAACAGACGCCAGTATTATTTGCCCTGTGTATGACAATGGGAGCGCAATAGTGACTCTTCTTACCATAAAACAACTCTTGCTCATAGGACAAGAAACTGCATGTGATTCAACTCCATTTAGGACTGGGAAACAAACGCTAGCTCGCCTTACAAGAAACACACTCTGCTTTTGAGAAAAGAGCACTCTTCTACTCTACTGTGTTTCCTAAGGGGTCCGAAAAGTGAACTTGCTCAGAAAAAAAGAACTGTGCTTCCTACACACAGGGGCCATATCTAGTTCAACTCTGCTTAGGAAACTGACAAGAACAGTAGCTCCTCTTCAGTCCAATACACTGTACTTGCTGGGAACAGACGCGAGTGCTATTTGCACTGTGTATGGCAAAGGGAGCACAATGGTGACTTTCCTTACCAGAAAACAACTCTTGCTCGTAGGACCAAAAACTGCATGTGATTCAACTCCATTTAGGACTGGGAAACAAACGCTAGCTCGCCTTACAAGAAACACACTCTGCTTTTGAGAAAAGAGCAGTCTTCTACTCTACTGTGTTTCCTATAGAGCCAGAACAGTGAGCTTGCTCAGAAGAAAAGAACTGTGCTACATACAAATACGGCCATATCTAGTTCAATTCTGCTTAGGAAACTGTAAAGAACTGTAGATCCTCTTCAGTCCAATACACTGTACATGCTGGGAACAGACGCCAGTGTTATTTGCCCTGTGTATGACAATGGGAGCACAATAGTGACTCTTCTTACCAGAAAAAAACTCTTGCTCGTAGGACAATAAACTGCATGTGTTTCATCTCCATTTAGGACTGGGAAACAAACGCTAGCTTTCCTTACAAGAAACACAGTCTGCTTTGGAGAAAAGAGCACTCTTCTACTCGACTGTTTTTCCTATGGTGTCCGAACAGTGAGTTGCTCAGAAAAAAAGAACTGTGCTTCCTACACACAGGGGCCATATCTAGTTCAACTCTGCTTAGGAAACTGTAAAGAACAGTAGATCCTCTTCAGTCGAATACACTGTACTAGCTGGGAACAGACACGAGTCCTTTTGTACTGTGTATAGAAATAGGAGCGCAATAGTGACTCTTCTTATCAGAAAACACCTCTTCCTCGTAGGAAAAAAAACTGCATGGGATTCAACTCCATTTCTGACTGGGGAACAAACACTAGCTCGCCTTACAAGAAACACACTCTGCTTTTGAGAAAAGAGCACTCTTCTACTCTTCTGTGTTTCCTATGTGGTCCGAACAGTGAGCTTGCTCAGAACAAAAGAACTGTGCTTCCTACACACAGGGGCCATATCTAGTTCAACTCTGCTTAGCAAACTGACAAGAACAGTAGCTCCGCTTCAGTCCAATACACTGTACTTCCTGGGAACAGATGCGAGTGCTATTTGCACTGTGTATGGAAATGGGAGCGCAATAGTGACTTTCCTTACCAGAAAACAACTCGTGCTCGTAGTACCAAAAACTGCATGTGATTCAACTCCATTTAGGACTGGGAAACAAACGCTAGCTCTCCTTACAAGAAACACACTCTGCTTTTGAGAAAAGAGCACTCTTCTACTCTACTGTGTTTCCTATAGGGCCAGAACAGTGAGTTTGCTCAGAACAAAATTACTGTGCTTCCTACAAATACGGCCATATCTAGTTCAATTCTGCTTAGGAAACTGACAAGAACAGTAGATCCTCTTCAGTCCAATACATTGTACATGCTGGGAACAGACGCCAGTGCTATTTGCCCTGTGTATGACAATGGAAGCACAATAGTGACTCTTTTTACCAGAAAACAACTCTTGCTCGTAGGACAAGAAACTGCATGAGATTCAACTCCATTTAGGACTGGGAAACAAACGCTAGTTCGCCTTACAAGAAACACAATCTGCTTTTGAGAAAAGAGCACTCTTCTACTCTACTGTGTTTCCTATGGGGTCCGAACAGTGAGCTTGCTCAGAACAAAAGAACTGTGCTTCCTACACACACGGGCCATATCTAGTTCAACTCTGCTTAGGAAACTGACAAGAACAGTAGCTCCTCTTCAGTCCAATAAACTGTACTTGCTGGGAACAGACGCGAGTGCTATTTGCACTGTGTATGGCAAAGGGAGCGCAATAGTGACTTTCCTTACCAAAAAACAACTCTTGCTTGTAGGACCAAAAACTGCATGTGATTCAACTCCATTTAGGACTGGGAAACAAACGCTAGCTCGCCTTACAAGAAACACACTCTGCTTTTGAGAAAAGAGCAGTCTTCTATTCTACTGTGGTTCATATGGGGTCCGAACATTGAGCTTGCTCAGAACAAAAGAACTGGGCTTCCGACACACATGGGCCATATCTATTTCAACTCTGCTTAGGAAACTGACAAGAACAGTAGCTCCTCTTCAGTCCAATACACTGTACTTGCTGGGAACAGACGCCAGTGCTATTTGCACTGTGTATGGCAATGGGAGCGCAATAGTGACTTTGATTACGAGAAAACAACTCTTGCTCGTAGGACCAAAAACTGCATGTGATTCAACTCCATTTAGGACTGGGAAACAAACTCTAGCTCGCCTTACAAGAAACACACTCTGCTTTTGAGAAAAAGGAGCAGTCTTCTATTCTACTGTGGTTCATATGGGGTCCGAACATTGAGCTTACTCAGAACAAAAGAACTGTGCTTCCTACACACACCGGACATATCTAGTTCAACTCTGCTTAGGAAACTGACAAGAACAGTAGCTCCTCTTCAGTCCAATACACTGTACTTGCTGGGAACAGACGCGAGTGCTATTTGCACTGTGTATGGCAATGGGAGCGCAATAGTGTCTTTGCTTACGAGTAAACAACTCTTGCTCGTAGGACCAAAAACTGCATGAGATTCAACTCCATTTAGGACTGGGAAAAAAATGCTAGCTCGCCTTACAAGAAACACACTCTGCTTTTGAGAAAAGAGTAGTCTTCTATTTCACTGTGGTTCATATGGTGTCCGAACAGTGAGCTTGCTGAGAACAAAAGAACTGTGCTTCCTACACACATGGGCCATATCTAGTTCAACTCTGCTTAGGAAAGTGACAAGAACAGTAGCTCCTCTTCAGTTCAATACACTGTACTTCCTGGGAACAGACGCGAGTGCTATTTGCACTGTGTATGGCAAAGGGAGCGCAATAGTGACTTTCCTTATCAGAAAACAACTCTTGCTCATAGGACCAAAAACTGCATGTGATTCAACTCCATTTAGGACTGGGAAACAAACGCTAGCTCGCCTTACAAGAAACACACTCTGCTTTTTAGAAAAGAGTACTCTTCTACTCTCCTGTGTCTCCTATAGGGCCAGAGCTGTGAGTTTGCTCAGAACAAAAGAACTGTGCTTCTTACAAATACGGCCATATCTAGTTCAATTCTGCTTAGGAAACTGACAAGAACAGTAGATCCTATTCAGTCCAATACACTGTACATGCTGGGAACAGACGCCAGTGCTATTTGCCCTGTGTATGACAATGGGAGCACAATAGTGACTCTTCTTACCAGAAAACAACTCTTGCTCGTAGGACAAGAAACTGCATGTGATTCAACTCCATTTATGACTGGGAAACAAACGCTAGCTCGCCTTACAAGAAACACACTCTGCTTTTGAGAAAAGAGCACTCTTCTACTCTACTGTGTTTCCTATCGGGTCCGAACAGTGAGCTTGCACAGAACAAAAGAACTGTGCTTCCTACACACACGGGCCATATCTAGTTCAACTCTGCTTATGACAAGAACAGTAGCTCCTCTTCAGTCCAATACACTGTACTTGCTGGAACAGACGCCAGTGCTATTTGTACTGTGTATGGCAATGGGAGCGCAATAGTGACTTTGCTTACGAGAAAACAACTCTTGCTTGTAGGACCAAAAACTGCATGTGATTCAACTCCATTTTGGACTGGGAAACAAACTCTAGCTCGCCTTACAAGAAACACACTCTGCTTTTGAGAAAAGAGCAGTCTTCTATTCTACTGTGGTTCATATGGGGTCCGAACACTGAGCTTGCTCAGAACAAAAGAACTGTGCTTCCTACACACAAGGGCCATATCTAATTCAACTCTGCTTAGGAAACTGACAAGAACAGTAGCTCCTCTTCAGTCCAATACACTGTACTTGCAGGGAACAGACATGAGTGCTATTTGAACTGTGTATGGCAATGGGAGTGCAATAGTGACTTTCCTTACCAGAAAACAACTCTTGCTCGTAGGACCAAAAACTGTATGTGATTCAACTACATTTAGGACTGGGAAACAAACACTAGCTCGCCTTACAAGAAACACACTCTGCTTTGGAGAAAAGAGCACTCTTCTACTCTAATGTGTTTTCTATGGGGTCCGAACATAGAGCTTGCTCAGAATAAAAGAATGTGCTTCCTACACACAGGGGCCATATCTAGTTCAGCTCTGCTTAGTAAACTGACAAGAACAGCAGCTCTGCTTCAGTCCAATACACTGTACTTGCTGGGAACAGACGCTAGTGCTATTTGCCCTGTGTATGACAAAGGGAGCGTAATAGTGACTCTTCTTACCAGAAAACAACTCTTGCTCACAGGACCAGAAACTGCATGGGATTCAACTCCATTTCTGACTGGGAAACAAACACTAGCTCGCCATACAAGAAACACACTCTGCTTTTGAGAAAAGAGCACTCTTCTACTCTACTGTGTTTCCTATAGGACCAGAACAGTGAGCTTGCTCAGAACAAAAGAACTGTGCTTCATACAAATACTGCCATATATAGTTCAATTCTGCTAAGGAAACTTAAAAGAACAGTAGATCCTCTTCAGTCCAATACACTGTACATGCTGGGAACAGACGCCAGTGCTATATGCCCTGTGTATGACAATGGGATTGCAATAGTGACTCTTCTTACCAGAAAACAACTCTTGCTCGTAGGACAATAAACTGCATGTGTTTAAACTCCATTTAGGACTGGGAAACAAACGCTAGCTCGTCTTACAAGAAACACACTCTGCTTTTGAGAAAAGAGCACTCTTCTATTCTACTGTGTTTCCTAAGGGGTCCGAAAAGTGAACTTGCTCAGAAAAAAGAACTGTGCTTCCTACACACAGGGGCCATATCTAGTTCAACTCTGCTTAGGAAACTGACAAGAACAGTAGCTCCTCTTCAGTGCAATACACTGTACTTGCTAGGAACAGACGCCAGTGCTATTTGTACTTTGTATGACAATGGGAGCATAATAGTGACTGTTCTTACCAGAAAACAACTCTTGCTCGTAGGACCAGAAACTGCATGGGATTCAACTCCATTTCTTACTGGGAAACAAACACTAGCTCGCCTTACAAGAAACACACTCTCCTTTTGAGAAAAGAGCACTCTACTACTCTAATGTGTTTCCTATGGGGTCCGAATAGTGAGCTTGCTCAGAACAAAAGAACTGTGCTTCCTACACACAGGGGCCATATCTAGTTCAACTCTGCTTAGGAAACTGACAAGAACAGTAGCTCCTCTTCAGTCCAATACACTGTACTTGCTGGGAACAGACGCGAGTGCTATTTGCACTGTGTATGGAAATGGGAACGCAATAGTGACTTTCCTTACCAGAAACAACTCTTGCTCGTAGGACCAAAAACTGCATATGATTCAACTCCATTTAGAACTAGGAAACAAACACAAGCTCGCCTTACAAGAAACACACTCTGCTTTTGAGAAAAGAGCACTCTTCTACTCTACTGTGTTTCCTATGTGGTCCGAACAGTGAGCTTGCTCAGAACAAAAGAACTGTGCTTCCTACACACAGGGGCCATATCTCGTTCAACTCTGCTTAGCAAACTGACAAGAACAGTAGCTCCTCTTCAGTCCAATACACTGTACTTGCTGGGAACAGATGTGAGTGCTATTTGCACTGTGTATGGAAGTGGGAGCGCAATAGTGACTTTCCTTACCAGAAAACAACTCTTGCACATAGGACCAAAAACTGCATGTGATTCATCTCCATTTAGGACTGGGAAACAAACGCTAGCTCGCCTTACAAGAAACACACTCTGCTTTTTAGAAAAGAGCACTCTTCTACTCTACTGTGTCTCCTATAGGGCCAGAACAGTGAGTTTGCTCAGAACAAAAGAACTATGCTTCCTACAAATACGGCCACATCTAGTTCAATTCTGCTTAGGAAACTGACAAGAACAGTAGATCCTCTTCAGTCAAATACACTGTACATGCTGGGAACAGACGCCAGTACTATTTGCCCTGTGTTAGACAATGGGAGCGCAATAGTTACTCTTCTTACCAGAAAAAAACTCTTGGTCGTAGGACAAGAAACTGCATGTGATTCAACTCCATTTAGGACTGGGAAACAGAGGCTAGCTCGCTTTACAAGAAACACACTCTGCTTTTGAGAAAAGAGCACTCTTCTACTCTACTGTGTTTCCTATGGGGTCCGAACAGTGAGCTTGCTCAGAACAAAAGAACTGTGCTTCCTACACACATGGGCCATATCTAGTTCAACTCTGCTTTGGAAACTGACAAGAACAGTAGCTCCGCTTCAGTACAATACACTGTACTTGCTGGGAACAGACGCCAGTGCTATTTGCCCTGTGTATGACAATGGGAGCGTAATAGTGACTCTTCTTACCAGAAAACAACTCTTGCTCATAGGACCAGAAACTGCATGGGATTCAACTCCATTTCTGACTGGGAAACAAACACTAGTTCGCATTACAAGAAACACACTCTCCTTTTGAGAAAAGAGCAATCTTCTACTCTACTGTGTTTCCTATAGGGCCAGAACAGTGAGTTTGCTCAGAACAAAAGAACTGTGCTTCCTACAAATACGGCCATATCTAGTTCAATTCTGCTTAGGAAACTGACAAGAAGAGTAGATCCTCTTCAGTCCAATACACTGTACATGCTGGGAACAGACGCCAGTTCTATTTGCCCTGTGTATGACAATGGGAGCGCAATAGTGACTCTTCTTACCATAAAACAACTCTTGCTCATAGGACAAGAAACTGCATGTGATTCAACTCCATTTAGGACTGGGAAACAAACGCTAGCTCGCCTTACAAGAAACACACTCTGCTTTTGAGAAAAGAGCACTCTTCTACTCTACTGTGTTTCCTAAGGGGTCCGAAAAGTGAACTTGCTCAGAAAAAAAGAACTGTGCACCTACACACAGGGGCCATATCTAGTTCAACTCTGCTTAGGAAACTGACAAGAACAGTAGCTCCTCTTCAGTGCAATACACTGTACTTGCTAGGAACAGACGCGAGTGCTATTTGTACTTTGTATGACAATGGGAGCATAATAGTGACTCTTCTTACCAGAAAACAACTCTTGCTCGTAGGACCAGAAACTGCATGGGATTCAACTCCATTTCTGACTGGGAAACAAACACTAGCTCGCCTTACAAGAAACACACTCTCCTTTTGAGAAAAGAGCACTCTTCTACTCTAATGTGTTTCCTATGGGGTCCGAATAGTGAGCTTGCTCAGAACAAAAGAACTGTGCTTCCTACACACAGGGGCCATATCTAGTTCAACTCTGCTTAGGAAACTGACAAGAACAGTAGCTCCTCTTCAGTCCAATACACTGTACTTGCTGGGAACAGACGCGAGTGCTATTTGCACTGTGTATGGAAATGGGAACTCAATAGTGACTTTCCTTACCAGAAACAACTCTTGCTCCTAGGACCAAAAACTGCATGTGATTCAACTCCATTTAGGACTAGGAAACAAACACTAGCTCGCCTTACAAGAAACACACTCTGCTTTTGAGAAAAGAGCACTCTTCTACTCTACTGTGTTTCCTATGTGGTCCGAATAGTGAGCTTGCTCAGAACAAAAGATCTGTGCTTCCTACACACAGGGGCCATATCTAGTTCAACTCTGCTTAGCAAACTGACAAGAACAGTAGCTCCTCTTCAGTCCAATACACTGTACTTGCTGGGAACAGATGTGAGTGCTATTTGAACTGTGTATGGAAGTGGGAGCGCAATAGTGACTTTCCTTACCAGAAAACAACTCTTGCACATAGGACCAAAAACTGCATGTGATTCATCTCCATTTAGGACTGGGAAACAAACGCTAGCTCGCCTTACAAGAAACACACTCTGCTTTTTAGAAAAGAGCACTCTTCTACTCTACTGTGTCTCCTATAGGGCCAGAACAGTGAGTTTGCTCAGAACAAAAGAACTGTGCTTCCTACAAATACGGCCATATCTAGTTCAATTCTGCTTAGGAAAATGACAAGAACAGTAGATCCTCTTCAGTCAAATACACTGTACATGCTGGGAACAGACGCCAGTGCTATTTGCCCTGTGTAAGACAATGGGAGCGCAATAGTTACTCTTCATACCAGAAAAAATCTCTTGGTCGTAGGACAAGAAACTGCATGTGATTCAACTCCATTTAGGACTGGGAAACAGAGGCTAGCTCGCTTTACAAGAAACACACTCTGCTTTTGAGAAAAGAGCACTCTTCTACTCTACTGTGTTTCCTATGGGGTCCGAACAGTGAGCTTGCTCAGAACAAAAGAACTGTGCTTCCTACACACATGGGCCATATCTAGTTCAACTCTGCTTAGGAAAGTGACAAGAACAGTAGCTCCTCTTCAGTTCAATACACTGTACTTGCTGGGAACAGACGCGAGTGCTATTTGCACTGTGTATGGCAAAAAGAGCACAATGGTGACTTTCCTTACCAGAAAACAACTCTTGCTCGTAGGACCAAAAACTGCATGTGATTCAACTCCATTTAGGACTGGGAAACAAACGCTAGCTCGCCTTACAAGAAACACACTCTGCTTTTGAGAAAAGAGCAGTCTTGTACTCTACTGTGTTTCCTATAGAGCCAGAACAGTGAGCTTGCTCAGAAGAAAAGAACTGTGCTTCATACAAATACGGCCATATCTAGTTCAATTCTGCTTAGGAAACTGTAAAGAACAGTAGATCCTCTTCAGTCCAATACACTGTACATGCTGGGAACAGACGCCAGTGTTATTTGCCCTGTGTATGACAATGGGAGCACAATAGTGACTCTTCTTACCAGAAAAAACTCTTGCTCGTAGGACAATAAACTGCATGTGTTTCATCTCCATTTAGGACTGGGAAACAAACGCTAGCTTTCCTTACAAGAAACACAGTCTGCTTTGGAGAAAAGAGCACTCTTCTACTCGACTGTTTTTCCTATGGTGTCCGAACAGTGAGTTGCTCAGAAAAAAAGAACTGTGCTTCCTACACACAGGGGCCATATCTAGTTCAACTCTGCTTAGGAAACTGTAAAGAACAGTAGATCCTCTTCAGTCGAATACACTGTACTAGCTGGGAACAGACACGAGTCCTTTTGTACTGTGTATAGAAATAGGAGCGCAATAGTGACTCTTCTTATCAGAAAACACCTCTTCCTCGTAGGAAAAAAAACTGCATGGGATTCAACTCCATTTCTGACTGGGGAACAAACACTAGCTCGCCTTACAAGAAACACACTCTGCTTTTGAGAAAAGAGCACTCTTCTACTCTTCTGTGTTTCCTATGTGGTCCGAACAGTGAGCTTGCTCAGAACAAAAGAACTGTGCTTCCTACACACAGGGGCCATATCTAGTTCAACTCTGCTTAGCAAACTGACAAGAACAGTAGCTCCGCTTCAGTCCAATACACTGTACTTCCTGGGAACAGATGCGAGTGCTATTTGCACTGTGTATGGAAATGGGAGGGCAATAGTGACTTTCCTTACCAGAAAACAACTCGTGCTCGTAGTACCAAAAACTGCATGTGATTCAACTCCATTTAGGACTGGGAAACAAACGCTAGCTCTCCTTACAAGAAACACACTCTGCTTTTGAGAAAAGAGCACTCTTCTACTCTACTGTGTTTCCTATAGGGCCAGAACAGTGAGTTTGCTCAGAACAAAATTACTGTGCTTCTTACAAATACGGCCATATCTAGTTCAATTCTGCTTAGGAAACTGACAAGAACAGTAGATCCTCTTCAGTCCAATACATTGTACATGCTGGGAACAGACGCCAGTGCTATTTGCCCTGTGTATGACAATGGAAGCACAATAGTGACTCTTTTTACCAGAAAACAACTCTTGCTCGTAGGACAAGAAACTGCATGTGATTCAACTCCATTTAGGACTGGGAAACAAACGCTAGTTCGCCTTACAAGAAACACAATCTGCTTTTGAGAAAAGAGCACTCTTCTACTCTACTGTGTTTCCTATGGGGTCCGAACAGTGAGCTTGCTCAGAACAAAAGAACTGTGCTTCCTACACACACGGGCCATATCTAGTTCAACTCTGCTTAGGAAACTGACAAGAACAGTAGCTGCTCTTCAGTCCAATAAACTGTACTTGCTGGGAACAGACGCGAGTGCTATTTGCACTGTGTATGGCAAAGGGAGCGCAATAGTGACTTTCCTTACCAAAAAACAACTCTTGCTCATAGGACCAAAAACTGCATGTGATTCAACTCCATTTAGGACTGGGAAACAAACGCTAGCTCGCCTTACAAGAAACACACTCTGCTTTTGAGAAAAGAGCAGTCTTCTATTCTACTGTGGTTCATATGGGGTCCGAACATTGAGCTTGCTCAGAACAAAAGAACTGGGCTTCCGACACACATGGGCCATATCTATTTCAACTCTGCTTAGGAAACTGACAAGAACAGTAGCTCCTCTTCAGTCCAATACACTGTACTTGCTGGGAACAGACGCCAGTGCTATTTGCACTGTGTATGGCAATGGGAGCGCAATAGTGACTTTGATTACGAGAAAACAACTCTTGCTCGTAGGACCAAAAACTGCATGTGATTCAACTCCATTTAGGACTGGGAAACAAACTCTAGCTCGCCTTACAAGAAACACACTCTGCTTTTGAGAAAAAGGAGCAGTCTTCTATTCTACTGTGGTTCATATGGGGTCCGAACTTTGAGCTTACTCAGAACAAAAGAACTGTGCTTCCTACACACACCGGACATATCTAGTTCAACTCTGCTTAGGAAACTGACAAGAACAGTAGCTCCTCTTCAGTCCAATACACTGTACTTGCTGGGAACAGACGCGAGTGCTATTTGCACTGTGTATGGCAATGGGAGCGCAATAGTGACTTTGCTTACGAGTAAACAACTCTTCCTCGTAGGAAAAAAAACTGCATGAGATTCAACTCCATTTAGGACTGGGAAAAAAATGCTAGCTCGCCTTACAAGAAACACACTCTGCTTTTGAGAAAAGAGTAGTCTTCTATTTCACTGTGGTTCATATGGTGTCCGAACAGTGAGCTTGCTGAGAACAAAAGAACTGTGCTTCCTACACACATGGGCCATATCTAGTTCAACTCTGCTTAGGAAAGTGACAAGAACAGTAGCTCCTCTTCAGTTCAATACACTGTACTTCCTGGGAACAGACGCGAGTGCTATTTGCACTGTGTATGGCAAAGGGAGCGCAATAGTGACTTTCCTTACCAGAAAACAACTCTTGCTCGTAGGACCAAAAACTGTATGTGATTCAACTACATTTAGGACTGGGAAACAAACACTAGCTCGCCTTACAAGAAACACACTCTGCTTTGGAGAAAAGAGCACTCTTCTACTCTAATGTGTTTTCTATGGGGTCCGAACATAGAGCTTGCTCAGAATAAAAGAATGTGCTTCCTACACACAGGGGCCATATCTAGTTCAGCTCTGCTTAGTAAACTGACAAGAACAGTAGCTCTGCTTCAGTCCAATACACTGTACTTGCTGGGAACAGACGCTAGTGCTATTTGCCCTGTGTATGACAAAGGGAGCGTAATAGTGACTCTTCTTACCAGAAAACAACTCTTGCTCGCAGGACCAGAAACTGCATGGGATTCAACTCCATTTCTGACTGGGAAACAAACACTAGCTCGCCATACAAGAAACACACTCTGCTTTTGAGAAAAGAGCATTCTTCTACTCTACTGTGTTTCCTATAGGACCAGAACAGTGAGCTTGCTCAGAACAAAAGAACTGTGCTTCATACAAATACTGCCATATATAGTTCAATTCTGCTAAGGAAACTTAAAAGAACAGTAGATCCTCTTCAGTCCAATACACTGTACATGCTGGGAACAGACGCCAGTGCTATATGCCCTGTGTATGAAAATGGGATTGCAATAGTGACTCTTCTTACCAGAAAACAACTCTTGCTCGTAGGACAATAAACTGCATGTGTTTAAACTCCATTTAGGACTGGGAAACAAACGCTAGCTCGTCTTACAAGAAACACACTCTGCTTTTGAGAAAAGAGCACTCTTCTATTCTACTGTGTTTCCTAAGGGGTCCGAAAAGTGAACTTGCTCAGAAAAAAAGAACTGTGCTTCCTACACACAGGGGCCATATCTAGTTCAACTCTGCTTAGGAAACTGACAAGAACAGTAGATCCTATTCAGTCCAATACACTGTACATGCTGGGAACAGACGCCAGTGCTATTTGCCCTGTGTATGACAATGGGAGCACAATAGTGACTCTTCTTACCAGAAAACAACTCTTGCTCGTAGGACAAGAAACTGCATGTGATTCAACTCCATTTATGACTGGGAAACAAACGCTAGCTCGCCTTACAAGAAACACACTCTGCTTTTGAGAAAAGAGCACTCTTCTACTCTACTGTGTTTCCTATCGGGTCCGAACAGTGAGCTTGCACAGAACAAAAGAACTGTGCTTCCTACACACACGGGCCATATCTAGTTCAACTCTGCTTATGACAAGAACAGTAGCTCCTCTTCAGTCCAATACACTGTACTTGCTGGAACAGACGCCAGTGCTATTTGCACTGTGTATGGCAATGGGAGCGCAATAGTGACTTTGCTTACGAGAAAACAACTCTTGCTTGTAGGACCAAAAACTGCATGTGATTCAACTCCATTTTGGACTGGGAAACAAACTCTAGCTCGCCTTACAAGAAACACACTCTGCTTTTGAGAAAAGAGCAGTCTTCTATTCTACTGTGGTTCATATGGGGTCCGAACACTGAGCTTGCTCAGAACAAAAGAACTGTGCTTCCTACACACAAGGGCCATATCTAATTCAACTCTGCTTAGGAAACTGACAAGAACAGTAGCTCCTCTTCAGTCCAATACACTGTACTTGCAGGGAACAGACACGAGTGCTATTTGAACTGTGTATGGCAATGGGAGTGCAATAGTGACTTTCCTTACCAGAAAACAACTCTTGCTCGTAGGACCAAAAACTGTATGTGATTCAACTACATTTAGGACTGGGAAACAAACACTAGCTCGCCTTACAAGAAACACACTCTGCTTTGGAGAAAAGAGCACTCTTCTACTCTAATGTGTTTTCTATGGGGTCCGAACATAGAGCTTGCTCAGAATAAAAGAATGTGCTTCCTACACACAGGGGCCATATCTAGTTCAGCTCTGCTTAGTAAACTGACAAGAACAGTAGCTCTGCTTCAGTCCAATACACTGTACTTGCTGGGAACAGACGCTAGTGCTATTTGCCCTGTGTATGACAAAGGGAGCGTAATAGTGACTCTTCTTACCAGAAAACAACTCTTGCTCGCAGGACCAGAAACTGCATGGGATTCAACTCCATTTCTGACTGGGAAACAAACACTAGCTCGCCATACAAGAAACACACTCTGCTTTTGAGAAAAGAGCACTCTTCTACTCTACTGTGTTTCCTATAGGACCAGAACAGTGAGCTTGCTCAGAACAAAAGAACTGTGCTTCATACAAATACTGCCATATATAGTTCAATTCTGCTAAGGAAACTTAAAAGAACAGTAGATCCTCTTCAGTCCAATACACTGTACATGCTGGGAACAGACGCCAGTGCTATATGCCCTGTGTATGAAAATGGGATTGCAATAGTGACTCTTCTTACCAGAAAACAACTCTTGCTCGTAGGACAATAAACTGCATGTGTTTAAACTCCATTTAGGACTGGGAAACAAACGCTAGCTCGTCTTACAAGAAACACACTCTGCTTTTGAGAAAAGAGCACTCTTCTATTCTACTGTGTTTCCTAAGGGGTCCGAAAAGTGAACTTGCTCAGAAAAAAAGAACTGTGCTTCCTACACACAGGGGCCATATCTAGTTCAACTCTGCTTAGGAAACTGACAAGAACAGTAGCTCCTCTTCAGTGCAATACACTGTACTTGCTAGGAACAGACGCCAGTGCTATTTGTACTTTGTATGACAATGGGAGCATAATAGTGACTGTTCTTACCAGAAAACAACTCTTGCTCGTAGGACCAGAAACTGCATGGGATTCAACTCCATTTCTTACTGGGAAACAAACACTAGCTCGCCTTACAAGAAACACACTCTCCTTTTGAGAAAAGAGCACTCTACTACTCTAATGTGTTTCCTATGGGGTCCGAATAGTGAGCTTGCTCAGAACAAAAGAACTGTGCTTCCTACACACAGGGGCCATATCTAGTTCAACTCTGCTTAGGAAACTGACAAGAACAGTAGCTCCTCTTCAGTCCAATACACTGTACTTGCTGGGAACAGACGCGAGTGCTATTTGCACTGTGTATGGAAATGGGAACGCAATAGTGACTTTCCTTACCAGAAACAACTCTTGCTCGTAGGACCAAAAACTGCATATGATTCAACTCCATTTAGAACTAGGAAACAAACACAAGCTCGCCTTACAAGAAACACACTCTGCTTTTGAGAAAAGAGCACTCTTCTACTCTACTGTGTTTCCTATGTGGTCCGAACAGTGAGCTTGCTCAGAACAAAAGAACTGTGCTTCCTACACACAGGGGCCATATCTCGTTCAACTCTGCTTAGCAAACTGACAAGAACAGTAGCTCCTCTTCAGTCCAATACACTGTACTTGCTGGGAACAGATGTGAGTGCTATTTGCACTGTGTATGGAAGTGGGAGCGCAATAGTGACTTTCCTTACCAGAAAACAACTCTTGCACATAGGACCAAAAACTGCATGTGATTCATCTCCATTTAGGACTGGGAAACAAACGCTAGCTCGCCTTACAAGAAACACACTCTGCTTTTTAGAAAAGAGCACTCTTCTACTCTACTGTGTCTCCTATAGGGCCAGAACAGTGAGTTTGCTCAGAACAAAAGAACTATGCTTCCTACAAATATGGCCACATCTAGTTCAATTCTGCTTAGGAAACTGACAAGAACAGTAGATCCTCTTCAGTCAAATACACTGTACATGCTGGGAACAGACGCCAGTACTATTTGCCCTGTGTTAGACAATGGGAGCGCAATAGTTACTCTTCTTACCAGAAAAAAACTCTTGGTCGTAGGACAAGAAACTGCATGTGATTCAACTCCATTTAGGACTGGGAAACAGAGGCTCACTCGCTTTACAAGAAACACACTCTGCTTTTGAGAAAAGAGCACTCTTCTACTCTACTGTGTTTCCTATGGGGTCCGAACAGTGAGCTTGCTCAGAACAAAAGAACTGTGCTTCCTACACACATGGGCCATATCTAGTTCAACTCTGCTTTGGAAACTGACAAGAACAGTAGCTCCGCTTCAGTACAATACACTGTACTTGCTGGGAACAGACGCCAGTGCTATTTGCCCTGTGTATGACAATGGGAGCGTAATAGTGACTCTTCTTACCAGAAAACAACTCTTGCTCATAGGACCAGAAACTGCATGGGATTCAACTCCATTTCTGACTGGGAAACAAACACTAGTTCGCATTACAAGAAACACACTCTCCTTTTGAGAAAAGAGCAATCTTCTACTCTACTGTGTTTCCTATAGGGCCAGAACAGTGAGTTTGCTCAGAACAAAAGAACTGTGCTTCCTACAAATACGGCCATATCTAGTTCAATTCTGCTTAGGAAACTGACAAGAAGAGTAGATCCTCTTCAGTCCAATACACTGTACATGCTGGGAACAGACGCCAGTTCGATTTGCCCTGTGTATGACAATGGGAGCGCAATAGTGACTCTTCTTACCATAAAACAACTCTTGCTCATAGGACAAGAAACTGCATGTGATTCAACTCCATTTAGGACTGGGAAACAAACGCTAGCTCGCCTTACAAGAAACACACTCTGCTTTTGAGAAAAGAGCACTCTTCTACTCTACTGTGTTTCCTAAGGGGTCCGAAAAGTGAACTTGCTCAGAAAAAAAGAACTGTGCTTCCTACACACAGGGGCCATATCTAGTTCAACTCTGCTTAGGAAACTGACAAGAACAGTAGCTCCTCTTCAGTGCAATACACTGTACTTGCTAGGAACAGACGCGAGTGCTATTTGTACTTTGTATGACAATGGGAGCATAATAGTGACTCTTCTTACCAGAAAACAACTCTTGCTCGTAGGACCAGAAACTGCATGGGATTCAACTCCATTTCTGACTGGGAAACAAACACTAGCTCGCCTTACAAGAAACACACTCTCCTTTTGAGAAAAGAGCACTCTTCTACTCTAATGTGTTTCCTATGGGGTCCGAATAGTGAGCTTGCTCAGAACAAAAGAACTGTGCTTCCTACACACAGGGGCCATATCTAGTTCAACTCTGCTTAGGAAACTGACAAGAACAGTAGCTCCTCTTCAGTCCAATACACTGTACTTGCTGGGAACAGACGCGAGTGCTATTTGCACTGTGTATGGAAATGGGAACTCAATAGTGACTTTCCTTACCAGAAACAACTCTTGCTCCTAGGACCAAAAACTGCATGTGATTCAACTCCATTTAGGACTAGGAAACAAACACTAGCTCGCCTTACAAGAAACACACTCTGCTTTTGAGAAAAGAGCACTCTTCTACTCTACTGTGTTTCCTATGTGGTCCGAATAGTGAGCTTGCTCAGAACAAAAGGTCTGTGCTTCCTACACACAGGGGCCATATCTAGTTCAACTCTGCTTAGCAAACTGACAAGAACAGTAGCTCCTCTTCAGTCCAATACACTGTACTTGCTGGGAACAGATGTGAGTGCTATTTGAACTGTGTATGGAAGTGGGAGCGCAATAGTGACTTTCCTTACCAGAAAACAACTCTTGCACATAGGACCAAAAACTGCATGTGATTCATCTCCATTTAGGACTGGGAAACAAACGCTAGCTCGCCTTACAAGAAACACACTCTGCTTTTTAGAAAAGAGCACTCTTCTACTCTACTGTGTCTCCTATAGGGCCAGAACAGTGAGTTTGCTCAGAACAAAAGAACTGTGCTTCCTACAAATACGGCCATATCTAGTTCAATTCTGCTTAGGAAAATGACAAGAACAGTAGATCCTCTTCAGTCAAATACACTGTACATGCTGGGAACAGACGCCAGTGCTATTTGCCCTGTGTAAGACAATGGGAGCGCAATAGTTACTCTTCTTACCAGAAAAAATCTCTTGGTCGTAGGACAAGAAACTGCATGTGATTCAACTCCATTTAGGACTGGGAAACAGAGGCTAGCTCGCTTTACAAGAAACACACTCTGCTTTTGAGAAAAGAGCACTCTTCTACTCTACTGTGTTTCCTATGGGGTCCGAACAGTGAGCTTGCTCAGAACAAAAGAACTGTGCTTCCTACACACATGGGCCATATCTAGTTCAACTCTGCTTAGGAAAGTGACAAGAACAGTAGCTCCTCTTCAGTTCAATACACTGTACTTGCTGGGAACAGACGCGAGTGCTATTTGCACTGTGTATGGCAAAAAGAGCACAATGGTGACTTTCCTTACCAGAAAACAACTCTTGCTCGTAGGACCAAAAACTGCATGTGATTCAACTCCATTTAGGACTGGGAAACAAACGCTAGCTCGCCTTACAAGAAACACACTCTGCTTTTGAGAAAAGAGCAGTCTTGTACTCTACTGTGTTTCCTATAGAGCCAGAACAGTGAGCTTGCTCAGAAGAAAAGAACTGTGCTTCATACAAATACGGCCATATCTAGTTCAATTCTGCTTAGGAAACTGTAAAGAACAGTAGATCCTCTTCAGTCCAATACACTGTACATGCTGGGAACAGACGCCAGTGTTATTTGCCCTGTGTATGACAATGGGAGCACAATAGTGACTCTTCTTACCAGAAAAAACTCTTGCTCGTAGGACAATAAACTGCATGTGTTTCATCTCCATTTAGGACTGGGAAACAAACGCTAGCTTTCCTTACAAGAAACACAGTCTGCTTTGGAGAAAAGAGCACTCTTCTACTCGACTGTTTTTCCTATGGTGTCCGAACAGTGAGTTGCTCAGAAAAAAAGAACTGTGCTTCCTACACACAGGGGCCATATCTAGTTCAACTCTGCTTAGGAAACTGTAAAGAACAGTAGATCCTCTTCAGTCGAATACACTGTACTAGCTGGGAACAGACACGAGTCCTTTTGTACTGTGTATAGAAATAGGAGCGCAATAGTGACTCTTCTTATCAGAAAACACCTCTTCCTCGTAGGAAAAAAAACTGCATGGGATTCAACTCCATTTCTGACTGGGGAACAAACACTAGCTCGCCTTACAAGAAACACACTCTGCTTTTGAGAAAAGAGCACTCTTCTACTCTTCTGTGTTTCCTATGTGGTCCGAACAGTGAGCTTGCTCAGAACAAAAGAACTGTGCTTCCTACACACAGGGGCCATATCTAGTTCAACTCTGCTTAGCAAACTGACAAGAACAGTAGCTCCGCTTCAGTCCAATACACTGTACTTCCTGGGAACAGATGCGAGTGCTATTTGCACTGTGTATGGAAATGGGAGGGCAATAGTGACTTTCCTTACCAGAAAACAACTCGTGCTCGTAGTACCAAAAACTGCATGTGATTCAACTCCATTTAGGACTGGGAAACAAACGCTAGCTCTCCTTACAAGAAACACACTCTGCTTTTGAGAAAAGAGCACTCTTCTACTCTACTGTGTTTCCTATAGGGCCAGAACAGTGAGTTTGCTCAGAACAAAATTACTGTGCTTCTTACAAATACGGCCATATCTAGTTCAATTCTGCTTAGGAAACTGACAAGAACAGTAGATCCTCTTCAGTCCAATACATTGTACATGCTGGGAACAGACGCCAGTGCTATTTGCCCTGTGTATGACAATGGAAGCACAATAGTGACTCTTTTTACCAGAAAACAACTCTTGCTCGTAGGACAAGAAACTGCATGTGATTCAACTCCATTTAGGACTGGGAAACAAACGCTAGTTCGCCTTACAAGAAACACAATCTGCTTTTGAGAAAAGAGCACTCTTCTACTCTACTGTGTTTCCTATGGGGTCCGAACAGTGAGCTTGCTCAGAACAAAAGAACTGTGCTTCCTACACACACGGGCCATATCTAGTTCAACTCTGCTTAGGAAACTGACAAGAACAGTAGCTCCTCTTCAGTCCAATAAACTGTACTTGCTGGGAACAGACGCGAGTGCTATTTGCACTGTGTATGGCAAAGGGAGCGCAATAGTGACTTTCCTTACCAAAAAACAACTCTTGCTCGTAGGACCAAAAACTGCATGTGATTCAACTCCATTTAGGACTGGGAAACAAACGCTAGCTCGCCTTACAAGAAACACACTCTGCTTTTGAGAAAAGAGCAGTCTTCTATTCTACTGTGGTTCATATGGGGTCCGAACATTGAGCTTGCTCAGAACAAAAGAACTGGGCTTCCGACACACATGGGCCATATCTATTTCAACTCTGCTTAGGAAACTGACAAGAACAGTAGCTCCTCTTCAGTCCAATACACTGTACTTGCTGGGAACAGACGCCAGTGCTATTTGCACTGTGTATGGCAATGGGAGCGCAATAGTGACTTTGATTACGAGAAAACAACTCTTGCTCGTAGGACCAAAAACTGCATGTGATTCAACTCCATTTAGGACTGGGAAACAAACTCTAGCTCGCCTTACAAGAAACACACTCTGCTTTTGAGAAAAAGGAGCAGTCTTCTATTCTACTGTGGTTCATATGGGGTCCGAACTTTGAGCTTACTCAGAACAAAAGAACTGTGCTTCCTACACACACCGGACATATCTAGTTCAACTCTGCTTAGGAAACTGACAAGAACAGTAGCTCCTCTTCAGTCCAATACACTGTACTTGCTGGGAACAGACGCGAGTGCTATTTGCACTGTGTATGGCAATGGGAGCGCAATAGTGACTTTGCTTACAAGTAAACAACTCTTGCTCGTAGGACCAAAAACTGCATGAGATTCAACTCCATTTAGGACTGGGAAAAAAATGCTAGCTCGCCTTACAAGAAACACACTCTGCTTTTGAGAAAAGAGTAGTCTTCTATTTCACTGTGGTTCATATGGTGTCCGAACAGTGAGCTTGCTGAGAACAAAAGAACTGTGCTTCCTACACACATGGGCCATATCTAGTTCAACTCTGCTTAGGAAAGTGACAAGAACAGTAGCTCCTCTTCAGTTCAATACACTGTACTTCCTGGGAACAGACGCGAGTGCTATTTGCACTGTGTATGGCAAAGGGAGCGCAATAGTGACTTTCCTTATCAGAAAACAACTCTTGCTCATAGGACCAAAAACTGCATGTGATTCAACTCCATTTAGGACTGGGAAACAAACGCTAGCTCGCCTTACAAGAAACACACTCTGCTTTTTAGAAAAGAGTACTCTTCTACTCTCCTGTGTCTCCTATAGGGCCAGAGCTGTGAGTTTGCTCAGAACAAAAGAACTGTGCTTCTTACAAATACGGCCATATCTAGTTCAATTCTGCTTAGGAAACTGACAAGAACAGTAGATCCTATTCAGTCCAATACACTGTACATGCTGGGAACAGACGCCAGTGCTATTTGCCCTGTGTATGACAATGGGAGCACAATAGTGACTCTTCTTACCAGAAAACAACTCTTGCTCGTAGGACAAGAAACTGCATGTGATTCAACTCCATTTATGACTGGGAAACAAACGCTAGCTCGCCTTACAAGAAACACACTCTGCTTTTGAGAAAAGAGCACTCTTCTACTCTACTGTGTTTCCTATCAGGTCCGAACAGTGAGCTTGCACAGAACAAAAGAACTGTGCTTCCTACACACACGGGCCATATCTAGTTCAACTCTGCTTATGACAAGAACAGTAGCTCCTCTTCAGTCCAATACACTGTACTTGCTGGAACAGACGCCAGTGCTATTTGCACTGTGTATGGCAATGGGAGCGCAATAGTGACTTTGCTTACGAGAAAACAACTCTTGCTTGTAGGACCAAAAACTGCATGTGATTCAACTCCATTTTGGACTGGGAAACAAACTCTAGCTCGCCTTACAAGAAACACACTCTGCTTTTGAGAAAAGAGCAGTCTTCTATTCTACTGTGGTTCATATGGGGTCCGAACACTGAGCTTGCTCAGAACAAAAGAACTGTGCTTCCTACACACAAGGGCCATATCTAATTCAACTCTGCTTAGGAAACTGACAAGAACAGTAGCTCCTCTTCAGTCCAATACACTGTACTTGCAGGGAACAGACACGAGTGCTATTTGAACTGTGTATGGCAATGGGAGTGCAATAGTGACTTTCCTTACCAGAAAACAACTCTTGCTCGTAGGACCAAAAACTGTATGTGATTCAACTACATTTAGGACTGGGAAACAAACACTAGCTCGCCTTACAAGAAACACACTCTGCTTTGGAGAAAAGAGCACTCTTCTACTCTAATGTGTTTTCTATGGGGTCCGAACATAGAGCTTGCTCAGAATAAAAGAATGTGCTTCCTACACACAGGGGCCATATCTAGTTCAGCTCTGCTTAGTAAACTGACAAGAACAGTAGCTCTGCTTCAGTCCAATACACTGTACTTGCTGGGAACAGACGCTAGTGCTATTTGCCCTGTGTATGACAAAGGGAGCGTAATAGTGACTCTTCTTACCAGAAAACAACTCTTGCTCGCAGGACCAGAAACTGCATGGGATTCAACTCCATTTCTGACTGGGAAACAAACACTAGCTCGCCATACAAGAAACACACTCTGCTTTTGAGAAAAGAGCACTCTTCTACTCTACTGTGTTTCCTATAGGACCAGAACAGTGAGCTTGCTCAGAACAAAAGAACTGTGCTTCATACAAATACTGCCATATATAGTTCAATTCTGCTAAGGAAACTTAAAAGAACAGTAGATCCTCTTCAGTCCAATACACTGTACATGCTGGGAACAGACGCCAGTGCTATATGCCCTGTGTATGAAAATGGGATTGCAATAGTGACTCTTCTTACCAGAAAACAACTCTTGCTCGTAGGACAATAAACTGCATGTGTTTAAACTCCATTTAGGACTGGGAAACAAACGCTAGCTCGTCTTACAAGAAACACACTCTGCTTTTGAGAAAAGAGCACTCTTCTATTCTACTGTGTTTCCTAAGGGGTCCGAAAAGTGAACTTGCTCAGAAAAAAAGAACTGTGCTTCCTACACACAGGGGCCATATCTAGTTCAACTCTGCTTAGGAAACTGACAAGAACAGTAGCTCCTCTTCAGTGCAATACACTGTACTTGCTAGGAACAGACGCGAGTGCTATTTGTACTTTGTATGACAATGGGAGCATAATAGTGACTGTTCTTACCAGAAAACAACTCTTGCTCGTAGGACCAGAAACTGCATGGGATTCAACTCCATTTCTTACTGGGAAACAAACACTAGCTCGCCTTACAAGAAACACACTCTCCTTTTGAGAAAAGAGCACTCTACTACTCTAATGTGTTTCCTATGGGGTCCGAATAGTGAGCTTGCTCAGAACAAAAGAACTGTGCTTCCTACACACAGGGGCCATATCTAGTTCAACTCTGCTTAGGAAACTGACAAGAACAGTAGCTCCTCTTCAGTCCAATACACTGTACTTGCTGGGAACAGACGCGAGTGCTATTTGCACTGTGTGTGGAAATGGGAACGCAATAGTGACTTTCCTTACCAGAAACAACTCTTGCTCGTAGGACCAAAAACTGCATATGATTCAACTCCATTTAGAACTAGGAAACAAACACTAGCTCGCCTTACAAGAAACACACTCTGCTTTTGAGAAAAGAGCACTCTTCTACTCTACTGTGTTTCCTATGTGGTCCGAACAGTGAGCTTGCTCAGAACAAAAGAACTGTGCTTCCTACACACAGGGGCCATATCTCGTTCAACTCTGCTTAGCAAACTGACAAGAACAGTAGCTCCTCTTCAGTCCAATACACTGTACTTGCTGGGAACAGATGTGAGTGCTATTTGCACTGAGTATGGAAGTGGGAGCGCAATAGTGACTTTCCTTACCAGAAAACAACTCTTTCACATAGGACCAAAAACTGCATGTGATTCATCTCCATTTAGGACTGGGAAACAAACGCTAGCTCGCCTTACAAGAAACACACTCTGCTTTTTAGAAAAGAGCACTCTTCTACTCTACTGTGTCTCCTATAGGGCCAGAACAGTGAGTTTGCTCAGAACAAAAGAACTATGCTTCCTACAAATACGGCCATATCTAGTTCAATTCTGCTTAGGAAACTGACAAGAACAGTAGATCCTCTTCAGTCAAATACACTGTACATGCTGGGAACAGACGCCAGTACTATTTGCCCTGTGTAAGACAATGGGAGCGCAATAGTTACTCTTCTTACCAGAAAAAAACTCTTGGTCGTAGGACAAGAAACTGCATGTGATTCAACTCCATTTAGGACTGGGAAACAGAGGCTCACTCGCTTTACAAGAAACACACTCTGCTTTTGAGAAAAGAGCACTCTTCTACTCTACTGTGTTTCCTATGGGGTCCGAACAGTGAGCTTGCTCAGAACAAAAGAACTGTGCTTCCTACACACATGGGCCATATCTAGTTCAACTCTGCTTTGGAAACTGACAAGAACAGTAGCTCCGCTTCAGTACAATACACTGTACTTGCTGGGAACAGACGCCAGTGCTATTTGCCCTGTGTATGACAATGGGAGCGTAATAGTGACTCTTCTTACCAGAAAACAACTCTTGCTCATAGGACCAGAAACTGCATGGGATTCAACTCAATTTCTGACTGGGAAACAAACACTAGTTCGCATTACAAGAAACACACTCTCCTTTTGAGAAAAGAGCAATCTTCTACTCTACTGTGTTTCCTATAGGGCCAGAACAGTGAGTTTGCTCAGAACAAAAGAACTGTGCTTCCTACAAATACGGCCATATCTAGTTCAATTCTGCTTAGGAAACTGACAAGAACAGTAGATCCTCTTCAGTCCAACACTGTACATGCTGGGAACAGACGCCAGTTCTATTTGCCCTGTGTATGACAATGGGAGCGCAATAGTGACTCTTCTTACCATAAAACAACTCTTGCTCATAGGACAAGAAACTGCATGTGATTCAACTCCATTTAGGACTGGGAAACAAACGCTAGCTCGCCTTACAAGAAACACACTCTGCTTTTGAGAAAAGAGCACTCTTCTACTCTACTGTGTTTCCTAAGGGGTCCGAAAAGTGAACTTGCTCAGAAAAAAAGAACTGTGCTTCCTACACACAGGGGCCATATCTAGTTCAACTCTGCTTAGGAAACTGACAAGAACAGTAGCTCCTCTTCAGTGCAATACACTGTACTTGCTAGGAACAGACGCGAGTGCTATTTGTACTTTGTATGACAATGGGAGCATAATAGTGACTCTTCTTACCAGAAAACAACTCTTGCTCGTAGGACCAGAAACTGCATGGGATTCAACTCCATTTCTGACTGGGAAACAAACACTAGCTCGCCTTACAAGAAACACACTCTCCTTTTGAGAAAAGAGCACTCTTCTACTCTAATGTGTTTCCTATGGGGTCCGAATAGTGAGCTTGCTCAGAACAAAAGAACTGTGCTTCCTACACACAGGGGCCATATCTAGTTCAACTCTGCTTAGGAAACTGACAAGAACAGTAGCTCCTCTTCAGTCCAATACACTGTACTTGCTGGGAACAGACGCGAGTGCTATTTGCACTGTGTATGGAAATGGGAACGCAATAGTGACTTTCCTTACCAGAAACAACTCTTGCTCGTAGGACCAAAAACTGCATGTGATTCAACTCCATTTAGGACTAGGAAACAAACACTAGCTCGCCTTACAAGAAACACACTCTGCTTTTGAGAAAAGAGCACTCTTCTACTCTACTGTGTTTCCTATGTGGTCCGAATAGTGAGCTTGCTCAGAACAAAAGATCTGTGCTTCCTACACACAGGGGCCATATCTAGTTCAACTCTGCTTAGCAAACTGACAAGAACAGTAGCTCCTCTTCAGTCCAATACACTGTACTTGCTGGGAACAGATGTGAGTGCTATTTGAACTGTGTATGGAAGTGGGAGCGCAATAGTGACTTTCCTTACCAGAAAACAACTCTTGCACATAGGACCAAAAACTGCATGTGATTCATCTCCATTTAGGACTGGGAAACAAACGCTAGCTCGCCTTACAAGAAACACACTCTGCTTTTTAGAAAAGAGCACTCTTCTACTCTACTGTGTCTCCTATAGGGCCAGAACAGTGAGTTTGCTCAGAACAAAAGAACTATGCTTCCTACAAATACGGCCATATCTAGTTCAATTCTGCTTAGGAAACTGACAAGAACAGTAGATCCTCTTCAGTCAAATACACTGTACATGCTGGGAACAGACGCCAGTACTATTTGCCCTGTGTAAGACAATGGGAGCGCAATAGTTACTCTTCTTACCAGAAAAAAACTCTTGGTCGTAGGACAAGAAACTGCATGTGATTCAACTCCATTTAGGACTGGGAAACAGAGGCTCACTCGCTTTACAAGAAACACACTCTGCTTTTGAGAAAAGAGCACTCTTCTACTCTACTGTGTTTCCTATGGGGTCCGAACAGTGAGCTTGCTCAGAACAAAAGAACTGTGCTTCCTACACACATGGGCCATATCTAGTTCAACTCTGCTTTGGAAACTGACAAGAACAGTAGCTCCGCTTCAGTACAATACACTGTACTTGCTGGGAACAGACGCCAGTGCTATTTGCCCTGTGTATGACAATGGGAGCGTAATAGTGACTCTTCTTACCAGAAAACAACTCTTGCTCATAGGACCAGAAACTGCATGGGATTCAACTCAATTTCTGACTGGGAAACAAACACTAGTTCGCATTACAAGAAACACACTCTCCTTTTGAGAAAAGAGCAATCTTCTACT